>NC_136270.1:131871782-131909282 GCF_964187855.1 Myxine glutinosa
GTACAGTCGAGGTTGGGCCACAGCTGGAGGCACAGTCGACGTTGGGCCACAGCTGGAGGCACAGTCGAGGTTAGGCCACAGCTGGAGGCACAGTCGAGGTTGGGCCACAGCTGGAAGCACAGTCGAGGTTGGGCCACAGCTGGAAGTACAGTCGAGGTTGGGCCACAGCTGGAGGCACAGTCGACGTTGGGCCACAGCTGGAGGCACAGTCGAGGTTAGGCCACAGCTGGAGGCACAGTCGAGGTTGGGCCACAGCTGGAAGCACAGTCGAGGTTGGGCCACAGCTGGAAGCACAGTCGAGGTTGGGCCACAGCTGGAGGCACAGTCGAGGTTGGGCCACAGCTGGAGGCACAGTCGACGTTGGGCCACAGCTGGAGGCACAGTCGAGGTTAGGCCACAGCTGGAGGCACAGTCGACATTGGGCTACAGCTGGAGGCACAGTCGAGGTTGGGCCACAACTGGAAGTACAGTCGAGGTTGGGCCACAACTGCAAGTACAGTCGGTTGGGCCACAACTGGAAGCACAGTCGAGGTTGGGCCACAGCTGGAGGCACGGTCGTGGTGGGGCCACAGCTGGAAGCACAGTCGAGGTTGGGCCACCGCTGCCACCACTGTCCTGAACCAACACTTCTCCGGCCTCTCGGGTTGTACTTCAACTTGTGATACAGTACAACGTAGAGCTTAAATTTCTCATCATTCTCGACTTTAAACAGTTTTAAAGGTATTTATCCACTTTACCATGAAACATGGCTCCCCACTGTAGCATGGTCGTTGATGCATCACCTTTTGTGTCAAGACAAGGGTATGTAAAGGCCTTGTATTCATTGACGACTTGAGGCTGCAGGCTCGGGGCCTTTCGTTTCTCAATCAATTCATGATGGTCAACTTTAGCCACAATTCTATTTTATGGTCCTTCCCAATGGGAGAGCGTGGTTACCAAGGTTACGTGAATCATCAAGATGTTCTCATTGGTGCTATGAGCTGATTACAGATCTTTGGCTGCATCAGATGCCTCGGCTCTCTCGGAGCTCCTCTGAGTTTGTGTGACAGATGTGAAAGTGAATGACTCCTCTGGATCTACTCGACGAGTCTTGTGGTCGTTTGATCAAGCACAGCTGCGGCCACGGAACTTAAAGTGAAAACTTTCGAAGCGGAATCTTCTTCGCGCTTTGTGTTTTGCTGCTCGCTTGTTTGTCGTTGCTTCTGCCCACTGGCATCACTAGTGGGTGCGGGGGGTGCGGCCCGCACCGGGTGACACTATCAGAGGGGGTGACACCAAATTTTTGCAGTGTCAAGGCTTTCCGATCTTGCGATATCAATTGAAAGTGAGTTGGCGAAAGGCATTGATTTCGATGAAGTGTTTCACAAGTTCGCAGCTTTGAAGGCCCGGCAAGGAAAGTCCTGAATTAGTCGAGATGTTCACCAAGTGCTGAAATGCTGTGTATTTGTTCCTGTTTATTGTCCCCCGTCGCACAGCGGAGCGAAAGGGGGACTATGGTTTTCCCCTCTGTCCGTCCGTCCGTGCGTATGTGCGTGCGTGCGGGCGTGCGTGTTTGCGTGTGGGCGTGCGTGCGTACATAAGCGAAGGACCACATTCGAATTTGGTGTGTGGGTGCAACCCACGTCAAAATCCAAGATGGCCGCCGCCATGTATGTCTGATGCCATGTATGTCTGAACCTTGTGAGATGAATATCTTGAAAAATAAGCAAAGTACCAACTTCTAATCGGGTGTGTGGGTGTATCTAGGCATAAGGAAGAACGCTATTGAAAATTGGGTCGCCACGTCAAAATCCAAGATGGCCGCCGCCATGTATGTCTGAACCGTGTGAGCAAAATATCATATCATAGCATGTTTTCTGCGTCTTCCACTTTGTCAACTCACATCACTTCACCGACGGGGGACCTAGGCGTAACGCTTGTTGTTATGGTATTTCATTTATGAGTATATTTCCATATGCATTTGTCTACAAGTTCTACATTATTTGGGCCGTTATTGATTATGCAAACCTCATCCATTAATTTATCTCATGTAACAATAAAGTTTAACGTTAAAATCAACATAATTTTGATGTAGTTCTTAAACGTTTTCACTTCAAATTATATTGTTTTCTTACCGAATTTTCACTTTAACCACATGAAACTATGTAAATGTAAATACATTTAGGCTGTGCGTACGATATTGTAATTTAAAGGTGTAATTTTAATTTTGCGAGTTGTTTTTGTCACTACTATTGCCATTACATTCAGTGATATGCGGGAATTACGATTTACAAGTAACATTAGTACAAAAAACATCACTAAGGATTCTGTATGGTCTGGTACGGGAGGAGGTCCATGTAGTCAGGTTCACTATTTTTTCGTTCAAATTTTTTGGTAGATTAGCAAAACTATACATTTTTGGAATATTCAGAGCATGAGGAATCCAAAACTTAATGTTGGCATTTGCGTAGACACCTTTGCGAAAATGACACTCAGGACAGTGATGAAGATCTGTAAAAGCATATTCCTGAACGGTATCGACTGAGTAGATCGTGTGTATAGGACTTGTAGTTCAATCTGATACTAACAAGGCTGCTTTCTTGCTTTATAAACCCATACCTATAACTTCAAAGGACTTGCAATATCATGTATTATGTAATACAGTTATATCACAAATATAAAGACAATGGTTTTCAATTACCTTTGTTTGTTGCTTCTATATAATCCTGAGCACTATTTTGAGGCCTTTATTGGATTCCTTGACCCAGAAAACATAGGATTAGCAATTAGCATATTTAATTCAGTTTATAGGTTGACTAGAAGCTGAGCACAAAATATGTATTTTATGGCGGCCATTTTGAAAATCCAAAATCTGTGTCTGTGCAAATGCCAACATTGATTTTCGGATTCTCCATGCTCTGATGATTCCAAAAATGTACAGGTTTGCTAATCTCCCAAAATTTTGAATGAAATTATATTTGTTAACATAGTGAAACTGACTAATGGGGGGGAGCAGGGGGTGACACCATGAGTTACCACACTGGGTGACACCAACCCTGGTGACGCCACTGGTTCTACTGCTCAGTTTTAATCCTAATCTGCGATGAATTCTCCCTCTGCCGGTTTCATTCTGGCAGTTAGGATCACATGAGGTAAGATCACTCGCAGGAGGATGGAGAGAGGGGGGCTTATACCCATGACCGGACCCTGGGTACTACCAACACGTGTGCAATTTATTTTATTAATCTCTACCAGGACCACGGACAAACGCCATATAAGGTACCGTTTGTGGCTGCACATAGACACACTTGCTCCATAATATATAGATTATTATTACATTCCTTGCTTAGTTTGGTGGACAGGTTGGGTGTGGGTGCGTCTGTGTGTGTCTGTCTGATCATTTTTGACCTCGATACATTCCCGCGTTACTTATCCAATCAACCAAACTTGACTGGATGACTAAAGGTTACACAATGAAGGTTGTCGTGCATTAATTTGCCCCCCTCCCGAAGGGGGTTTTCTCCCCCGAGCGGGTTTTTCCTGCCATTGCCGCCCAATGGGGTTACGTTATACCAAGGCCGCTTCTAATAACAAAATGAATGATAATAGCATAATACTAATGTTATTACAAAACAATGTTAATACCAATAATATCCCACCTCCCCAAGGGGTTTCTCCTCCTTCAACAAACGCCGTGTCAACGTTTATAAATAGCTTATCATGCCGTTTTTGTGGTGGGAGAAACAGACCTACAGCCTCTACCAGAAGTAAAAATATAAACCACAAACACGTATGATTAGCTTTTTAAACGGTCGCTAATGCTGTTGATAACACTAAACAAAGAAATTTGGAGGAATCCCAACCTCAGTGAGGTAAGTTTTACTTGCAGAACTGAGCAAAGATCTACTGTACTCTAAATACCCCACAAGGGTTGGGTTAATAATACTAGCTACGGTACCCGCCCTACGGGCGGGGCTTCAATTGGGAAGCCGAAATGAAAAGGCAAAACATCAGAAATTGAAGGCAGAAATATTTTTTTTTAAACGATTCATATAAACATCCGTCAAATCATATCGCACGTAAATCATCAAAATCAAAACGGTATCTTTAGAATTTCAATAAAAGCCACATCACTATTCATATCGGTAAATATTATTCCATCGTCTTTCAAATCGTGATATCAACTGTACGCTTTTCTTTAGGGAAAATAGTTGAATCATTTTGAACCTCTTCTTCAGCTTAGAACTTCAGGATAGACGACATTGCTGATAAAAGTTCCTTTTCTCGAATTGCACGAATATGTGAATTGTGATTGTGTCTAATTGTGATGTTTGTGCGGCGACGGGCTGTGTGTACAAAGGGCAGGGACTTGATCTACACGAGCTGATGACTCGCGCTTACTGGGAATTCCTCGTTCGTGGGACACTGTCTCAAGCCCCAGTCACCATCACGGATGGGGCTCAGCGGTTTACCCAAGCATGACGGCGAAGGGCAAGGTACATGCTTGCCCGTCCAGTGTAGTGCGCGTGCGGCCCCGGACATCCAAGGGCATTAAACGTTCATTAAACATTAAACGTTCATTAAAGGATTATGAAACTAAAAACATTACGAAACTACGTTCACACAGTCACGTCAAACACTACCGTGAACACATACATCGTCACAACATCGTCACAATGAGAACATCGTCACAATGAATGTTGTGCGAACGCGAATGTTATGCGGGAGTCCAAACCTGAGAATGCTGGAGACCAAAGCTGAAATTTGGGAAAACTAAATAGCCTATTTTACTCCAAGGGGTCCCAGGATTACCCACCCAAAATATCTTTGCGATCGGTTCAGCAGTTTTTACGGTACCTTCGAACAGACAGACGGACATTTGGTGAATTATATTAAGATGGCCTTTCCTGCCGCTAATGTGGCGTTTTTCGTCGCGGCCTTTTGAAACTCACTCCTGCTGTTTAACATGAAACTGAAAGGGCAGAAGCCCGAGGTGTGCTCATTTACCAAGCAGCTAGCTAGCGCTTGCGAAGACAGCTGTTCCTTGACGGTTTTAAATGGAGTGCTTGATGAAATGCTTAAACCACTTGACGATATCTCCACAAGAAACTTGGTAAATGAACAGACACCCAATGTTCGCGAGACCCCCGACTATAGATCGACTGTAATCTTCACTACATGACCAAAAGTATGTGGACATCTGGACATCTCATTCCAAAATTATGGGCACTAGCAACGGTACCCGCCCTACAGGAGGGGCTTCAATTGGGAGGCCCAAATGAAAAGGTAAAATATCAGAAATTGAAGGCTTTAAAATTTTTTAAACGATTCATATAAACATCCGTTAAATCATATCAAACGCAAATCGTCAAAATCTAAACAGTATCTTACTAAAATTCACCAAATGTCCCACAGTGATCGATACACTATGATTGTGATGATCGTGAATCGTGATCGATAATCGTGTTCACAATCGCTATGTCGTATGTATTCCCGATATGTGTTTCCTTCAGTTGAAATGGGTTAGAATTCTCTCAAGCAGGGATTCAACCCGTGTCCTTATAAAAGGTCTTTGTCCGAGGTCACCGAGTTCGATCGGTGCAGCGGTGCAGCCGTTTGTGCGGCACCCGGGAAAGCAACATTGTCACAATGAGAACATCGTCACAATGAACTTTATGCGAACGCGAATGTTATGCGTGAGTCCAAACCTGAGAATGCTGGAGACTAAAGCTGAAATTGGGAAAACTAAATGGCCTATTTTACTTCTGGAGATCCCAGGATTATCCACCCAAAATATCGTTGCGATCGGTTCAGCAGTTTTTACCGTACCTTCGAACAGACGGACGGACATTTGGTTAATTATAGTAAGATTAATATGGAGTTGGTCCCCCCTTTGCTGCTATAACAGCCTCCACTCTTCTGGGGAGCTTTCCACTAGATGTTGGAACATTGCTGCGGGGATTTGCTTCCATTCAGCCTGGGTAGGTGACGAGCATTAGTGAGGTCAGGCACTGATGTTCAGCAATTAGGCCTGGCTCGCAGTCGGCGTTCCAATTCATCCCAAAGGTGTTCAATGGGGTTGAGGTCAGAGCTCTGTGCAGGCCAGTCAAGTTCTTCCACACCGATCTTGACAAACCATTTCTGTATAAACTTTACTTTGTGCATGGGGGCAGTGTCATGCTGAAACAGGAAAGGGTTTTCCCCAAACTGTTACCATAAAGGTGGAAACACAAAATCGTCTAGAATGTCATTGTATGCTGTAGCGTTAAGATTTCCCTTCACTGGAACTAAGGGCCCTAGCCCGAACCATGAAAAACAGCCCCAGACCATTATTCCTCCTCCACCAAACTTTACAGTTCCACTATGCATTCGGGCAGGTGGCGTTCTCCTGGCATCCGCCAAACTCAGACTTGCTCGTCAGACCTCCAGATGGTGAAACGTGATTTATCTCTCCAAAGAACGCGTTTCCACTGCTCCAGAGTCCTATGGTGGCGAGCTTTACACCACTCCAGCCGACACTTGGCATTGTGCATCGTGATCTTAGGCTTGTGTGTGGCTGCTCGGCCATGGAAACCCATTTCATTAAACTCCTGACGAACAGTTGTTGTGCTAACGTTGCTTCCAGAGGCAGTTTGGAACTCTGTAGTGAGTGTTGCCACCGAGGACAGACGATTTTTACGGGCCACGTGCTTCAGCACTCTGCGGTCCTGTTCTGTGAGCTTGTGTGGCCTACCACTTCGCGGCTGAGCTGTTGTTGCTCCTAGACATTTCCACTTCACAATTGCAGCACTTACAGTTGACTGGGGCAGCTCTAGCAGTCGTTTGGTCATGTAGCGGAATTCTCTTAATATACCCCAGCGGAATTGCTCTTCCTACCGCTCCTGTAGTCAGCGGGTGTATACAACACAACAACAACAGGCATTTTAAGGCCATTTTCCCTGCTAGAGCGGGGGTTAGCCAGCGGGTGTATAGTTAATTTAAAATGCAAAACTAGAATATCTTATTTGGATGGGTGTCCACCTCCCTGAGTTCATGCTTGGTGGAAGCACCTTTGACAGTAATTGAAGCTGTGAATCTGTTGGGATAGGTCTCTACCAACTTTACACACCTTGATTGGGCAATATTTGCCCATACGTCTGTATAAAACTGTTTAAGCTCAGTCAAGTAGTGTGGGGAGTGATGACGGGCAGCAATGTTCAAATCGTGCCACAGATTTTCGATTGTGCTTCGGTCAGGGCTCTGACTGGGCCACTCAAGGACATTTATCTTTTTGTTTCTTAGCCCATCCAGTGTAGCTTTGGCTGTGTGCTTTGGGTCGTTGTCATGCTGAAAGGTGAACAATTGTCAATTTCAGCTTTCTTGCAGAGGGCAGCAGGTTTTCCTGTCGGATTTTTCTGTATTTTGCTCCATCCATTTTCCCTTCTATCCTGACAAGTGCCCAAGTCCCTGCTGATGAGAAACGCCCCCATAACAGCCACCACCATGTTTCACAGAAGGGATGGTGTTATTTGGGTGATGTGCTGTGTTGGGTTTGCACCAAACGTAACGTTTTGCATTTGGTCCAAAAAGTTCCATCTTTGTTTTGACGGACCACAACATTTTTTGCCACACGGTTTCAGAACTCCGGCATGGTTTTTTGCCTTCCTCAAACGGGATTCAATGTGGGCTTTTTTGAGTAATGGTTTCTTTCTTCCACCCTACCGTACAGGCCAGGCTTGTGGAGTGCTTGGGATAGTGTTGTCACATGCACACATTGAGTCGTCTTTGCCATAAAGGCCTGTAGCTCTTTCAAAGTTGCCATTGGCCTCTTGGTGGCCTCGCTGATCCGTCGTCTCCTTGCTTGGTAATTCAGTTTGGAGGGATGGCCTGATCTCGGCAGGGTCTTGGTGGTACCATACGTCTTCCTCTTCTTAATGACTGTCTTGACAATGCTCCAAGGGTCATTCAAGACCTTTGGAATAGTTTTTTTTACCCATCCCTTGATCTGTGCCTTTCCACAACTTTATCCCGGAGGTCTTTTGAAAGCTCCTTGGGGCTCATAGTTTTAATGGCCTCAGCCTTTTTTTTCATGAACAAAAAAGGTAAAAAAAACAAAAACCCCCATCAAACTAGAAATCGAAGCCATAATCAATACCAAATAAATCAACAACAATAATCAAACGAGTAAATAAACAATAAAGCCAAAACAAACAATTCAATAACAATAGATCAAATAAATAAACAACAATAAAAATAACCAAAAGTCCACTAAAATATCAAGGTTCACCTTTTCCCCCCATTTAGTCCCCTCCACCCCCTCGCTCATCCCACCCCGAGCAGAGGCCCAGGGATGGGACCCAGGCAGCGTCCTCGCGGAGAGTGGGATCGGGAATGGACCGGGTAGTGGATAGGGGAGGGGGGGGAGGAGGATCATGCAGCTATTTCTCAATCTCTGCCTCCAAAGTCACTTGAGGGTCGGGGCGACTCTTTCTCGCCTCCTTGAGGTCCGTCTCCATAACCCTCAGGCATTTCCCCTTATAAATGGGCCAGGGGCCTTCCCTTCCTACACTAGATCCTTCCCCTTATTGCTGCCCTTCCTGCATTTCTTTATCTCCCAGCCCCCTGAGTCCATGTCCGAGGAGGAGACGTTATCCTCCCCCCCTCCCCTCTTGGGCTCGGCCTCCACAGATTGTGGAACGACATGCCGCACCGCAGCATCCTCTTTTCCCTCCTTTGGCTCTTCCCGTGCACTGGGGCGGGAGGACAACCCCAAACCCCCTGCCACCACCATCTGGCCACGGTCTGCCTGGGCCACAGGGACCGCAGCGGCCACCACTTTTTCTCCCTCCTCCCTCCTTCCTCCTCCTACCCTTCTTCCATGCAGGGGGAGAGGGAACAGGCACACCAGCCACTGCCCTTCCACTAGTCCCGGGGTCAACACCGCCACCCCCACCCGCAGACGCACGCATCTTGTTCGCATAGCTCTCTGCAGGCAGGAGCGGAAGGTGTGCCCCATCGTACTGCAAAGGCTACACGAAACCTCAGAGGTGCAGTGCTCCTACAGAAACAGCTGCTGAGACCCCTGAGGCTGAGAGCTTGGAAGACCCTTTAACACAACACTTGAGACCCAAAAGATCCTGAGGACCCAAAAGTCTCAGATGACCCAAAGACCCCTGAGGACTCAAAACACCCCGATGACACAAAAGTCCCCGAGGACCCAAAATACCTCCCTGAATCCGGCAGGCAGGTATGCTACAAGGCCGTGAAGACCAATGAAAATTTGGTACAATTTGGTACAAAAAAACGATACATAGCAGGATATCTTAAGTTATGGGTGGATTTGGATGAAACTTGTTGGACATGTTGTGTGTGACGAGGAAGAATTGATTCAATTTTGGTGAAGATCCAGATACGGATCAGCTAGTAGAATTTTGCAAGTGATTCTTCACCATTGAGTGATATGGCCAACCAAGCGCAGGTATGCTCTCTACTGAGTGCCGTTCTAGTTATGTACTTTTAATTAATTTTCTGAAATTTGTAGAATTTGTTTTTCACTTGGAGGTTGTGGGTTACAATGTGTAAATAAAGGTGGAACAAGTACAGATACATTCAAAGTACACTGCCCCCATCCCAAATAATTAAATATCCTCCAGCGCGGCATTGCCGGGGCGCCTCTGGTGCCCGGCAATACCGCCGTGCAGCTCATAGAGACTGTATTTGGACGGAGAGGTGCACAATAATTGATTGATTAATTGCATAATTAAAATCAAGAAAAGATTATCATAAAATATTTTCTTAATCAATTGGCTAATCGCATAACTAAACCACTCGTGCTTCATCCGAAGATGTACCATTTAGAAATTTAATTAAATGTCATTAATAAAAAAATTAAATAATTAATTGATTAATCAATAAATAATTAATCGATTAAATGATTAATTAATAAATCAAAAATAGCCTTTGCGCAGCCAAATCACCTGGTCATTGGCATGTCCAAATATCACCTTCCAAACTTAAAAAGTACCTGAGATAATGGCCAGAAGAGAAAGTAAATTTAATTAATTAAATACGTACTTAATTGAATGAATGAATGAATGATCGTTTTAAGGCCATTTTCCCCCGCTAGAGCGGGGTTAGCCTTGTGGGCCCCATGACAATCATGGTTCCCTGTTTGAGGCAATGTTTTTATGGCCGGATGCCCTTCCTGACGCCAACCCTTGGTCGCCTCTTACGATGCACAGGGAAATAAGTACTTAATTTAAAAACAAACAAACAAAAAAAAAAAAACCACCTTTAGAGGCCATTTTTCCCCGCAAGCGGGGGTTGGCCTTTTTCGGGAACTGTGGTTGTTGTACTTAATTGTTGTACTTAAGGGAAATAAGTACTTAATTAATCGCTAATAATTCAATAACTCCTCAATTAATTGATTAATCAAAAAACAAAAAATACCGTTTTGACAAAGTACTTGCTCACTATTGTGCCAAAATTTCAGCTTCCTAGCTCAAAGGATGGCTTAGATATAGCCTGGACAAACAAGAAAGCAAGAAAACAAAGAAACAAAGAAACAAACAAGTACAGATACATTCAAAGTACACCGCCCCCATGCCAAATAATTAAATATCCTACAGCGCGGCATTGCCAGGGTGCCTCTGGTGCCCGGCAATACCACAGTGCAGCTCATAGAGACTGCATTGGGAAGGAGAGGTGCACAATAATTGATTGATTAATTGTATAATTAAAATCAATAAAAGATTATCACAAAATATTTTCTTAATCAATTGGCTAATAGCATAACAAAACCACTAGTGCTTCATCTGAATATGCATCTTTTAGAAATTTAATTAAATAAGTCATTAATAAAAAAGTAAATAATTAATAGATTAATCAATAATTAATTAATTAATTAAATGATTAATCAATAAATCAAAAATATCCTTGATAGCCACATCACTTGGTCACTGTCATGTCCAAATATTAGCTTCCCAGCTCAAAAGGTGCCTGTGATATTGGCCAAATGAGAAAGAAAATAAATAAATGATTAATAATGAAATTAAATAAATAAAAATCATTAAAAAATTAAATTATTAATCAATTCGGTCATAGAACACATAAACCACCACCATTTCATCAGAATCTGTAACTTAAATTTTTAAAAAGTGATTTAGTCATTAATCGAATAATTAGATAAATTAATCGATTAATTGCTTAATTAATAAATCAAAAATAGCCTTTGCAGCCAAATCACCTGGTCATTGGCATGTCCAAATATCAGCTTCCCAACTCAAAAGGTGCCTGAGTTAATGGTCAGAAGAGAAAGAAAATAACTAAGTACTTAATTAATCGCTAATAATTAAATAACTCCTCAATTAATTAATTAATCAAAAAACAAAAAATAGCGTTTTTGACAAAGGACTTGCTCACTATTGTGCCGAAATTTCAGCTTCCTAGCTCAAAGGATGGCTGAGATATAGCCCGGACAAACAAGAAAAACAAACAAACAAACAAACAACCAGAGTGAAAACTGAGTACTCCCTTTCAGCGTGCATCATTGCCGAGCCCCCTTCGGTGCCCGGCAATGACGTTTTGCAACGCCTGGAGATGGCATAGGAAAGGTGCGGTGTACAAAAAGTCTGATTTAATGCAATTTAGTTCCAGGCTATAAGGTAACAATGGTGAAAACACTTGAAAGGGGATGTTCACTTTCTATAGGCACTGGATATCGCAATATCTCAAAAAGTTGTGGACGGAACTTGGTGGACTGGTTGTGTATGTGATAAGGACAGGTTTATTTAATTTTGCTGAAATTAAATATCCGGATACAATGTATATTTTTAATTTTAAAGTGATTCTTCACTATTGAGAGATGGGGTTAAAATGATACAGGGCATGATAGTTCAAAAAGTTGTGAATGAGTTATGACAAAACTATGTGGATGAGTTGGGTGGGTGACGAGAACAAGCCCATTTCAATTTGGGTCAGGTCCGGGTGTAGATCCGGCCTATCAGTGGGATACAAAGCTTAGAATGTTTAGCCGACCGAAGGTATGCACTCCACCAAATGTTATTCGAGTTGTACGTGGGATTTGAACCTGCGTTCCCTTTCTCATGAGCCACGGGTTACGACGGGAATACTATTCAAGTGTGGCCTTTTCAGTGTATTCTTCCTATCCTGTTTAGCGAGCCCCTGTTCTCACTTCCTCCTGAATGCTTTTGGTGTTTTAAATGCCACCAGGCCTGACAGACCCGTACCATGTTGTGGTTTTTATTTTTATTTTTGCCTCAAAATTGCTGGTTTGTGAAGTTTTCTTTTGATTTTTACTTCTGCTTTTACCATCTCATGACAATTGCAGCCGGAGCTTTTTGGAGAGGGTAAGGGTGGACGTGCAGTAAATGAGTGCATAATACATATAATTATTTGTTTTCCTCAATTCTCACAATAGTTATGCAACAACAACAACAACAACAACAACAACAACAACAACAACAACAACAACAACAGGCATTTGAAGGCCATTTTCCCTGCAAGAGTGGGGGTTAGCCTTGCGGTCCCCATGACAATCTTCTCCATTTTGCCCTATTTTCTGCATCTCCCCTTGTTAACCCCCTTGCCCGCATGTCTTCTTCCACCATCTTTAGCCAAGTCTTTCTCGGTCTTCCCCGTCCTCTACTTCCTTCTACATTCATTTCCATCACTCTTCTCAACCAGTCACTTTCATCCTTCCTCAAGACATGACCAAACCATCTCAAACTGTTTCTCTTTACAGCATCCATCACAGGCTCTATTCCCATCATCTTTCGCAATTCAGCATTTGTCTTCTTCTCTCTCTCAACGGTTGGCTTAGCGGCTAGGGTACCAGCTTAGGATCCTAGGATCCTGGGTTCGAATCCCGGTCGATCGCTGAATTAACGCCAGGGGGGTTTGACTCAGCCTGTCATCTTTCCGAGGTCGGCTAATTGAGTACCAGTTCACTGGTAATTCCCTGTTTGTCGTAAAAGGCGACAAACAGGGTTGGCGGCAGGAAGGGCATCCGGCCGTAAAACATTGCTTCAAAAAGGGGACCAAAAAACAACAACAACCACGGTGCCCGAAAAAGGCCAACCCCCGCTTTGGGGGAAAAATGGCCTCCAAAGGTGTTTTTTTTTTTTTTTTCTCTCTCAACGATGCTCCACACATCCACCGAACCATTTGCATTTCCGCCCTTTCCAGCCTTTGTTGCTGCTCTACGTTCATTACCCATGTCTCGCTCCTATAAATCATCACTTCTCACACATGCAGCATACACCTTTCCTTTCAGCTTCAACGACACCCCTCCTCGTCAGCACGCCACTCAGTTCCCGAAACTTCTTCCATGTACATCTCACTCCAACAACCGTTGCCGAGTCTGATCCACCTTCTCTATTCTGCATGTCTCTGAGGTAACAAAATGTTTTCACACCTACCAGCTTCACGCAGTCTCCAATATCCAACTCAGCATTTCCTCCATCTGCAGCTCCCTCTAAGCACAGCTTACACTTGAATATAGCTGCCACACCGGTTAATGGCCCTCTCAAACCACTATATTTTTGATGAACCCACTCAGCGCACATTGTACATTGAATGGAATTCACTCCGACACCCTTCCTGTGCACAGCACACGGCCACTTCCCAGTTCTTTCCACCTCACCACATGTGTTACGTGCTCCTCCCCAAATCCTGGTCACGGTGTACCTCCGAGCCCCGAGAGGAGTCACGGCAGAAAGATGTGTTATTCTGTGTGTCAAAGATCAATGGTGAAACCACACCAATTATTACCAACAAACAAGTATTGTATTAAGATCACACAAGAATAACAGCACAATAACAATATTAATCAATTGTACAACCAATATATCATTCCTATGATGGTACCATCAGTTTCGAACAATATAACTCACTGTGCTCCAAGTGAGTGAAAATAACATTCCCAATGTCTCTGTCCCAGCTTCAAACCAAAGTCGAATCACGCTCCAGTGATCGTCAGAACGATGTTGTATCGAGACCAGAATCCCGCTCGGTTGACAGTCACACTGCCAAAGATGGGCAAAAGTGTCCTCAAGAGGCGACTGGGAAATCACACCTTCGGGTATGGACGTTAAACGGCTCCCAATCGGCGAACCGCAATTTCCCACTCAAAATCCACGTTACACACACACACCAGGTTACGTCTGGATGCGGTGAAATGGTTGAAGCGAGGTGAAAAGCCTGGAGCGATCCGAAATCAGGCGCGAGGCAAAATGGCCAACGGTCCGTTCTTGAGACGTAACGGCACTCCAATGATTCTCTTCGGAATCGACCGCAAAACCTGTCACGCAGATTTATCTGTCACAGCGATAACAACTCTGTCGCAGGAATCCCTTTCCCAGGAAACTCAAAGTTCGCTAGTGACCCCCGTTCGCCAGCGTTTGCTCCAGACCTCAAAGCAGCTCGGATCCTTCTCCAACCTCACTTGCTCCGCCTCTTCTTCCTCTTTTTCCTCCTCGTCTTCTTCGTCCGGTTCCCGATCCGGTTTCTGGTTTCTTTTTAAAACATTAATTTTTTTTACCTTTTGAAAACAGTTATTTCCAATTCACTTAAACGATAACAATAATAGTACATGGAACCAAAAATGTTTACCGTGGATGAGAACCACAACAACGGAAGTGACAAATCCGTAACACATGCTTTACCACTTGCCATCACCTTCGTTTTTCCGATATTCACCTTCAGACCTTTTGTCTCCAAACATTCCTTCCACTTGTTCATCTTCTCCTTCTGTCCATCCATACTTTCTGCAATCAACACCAGATCACCTGCATACAACTCCCATGGTAAACCCTCCTTCACGTTCCGAGCCAGCACCTCCATCACAGCTACAAATAGTAGTGGACTTAGTACCGACCCCTGATGCACTCCCACCTTCACCTCAAACTCACGACTGTTCCTGTCCTTCGTCCTTACAGCTGTGCGCGCTCTTTTGTACATTGCCATCACTACTCTGATCAACCATTCCTCCACTCCTAACTTCCTCAATGCCCATGTCAATACTTCACATGGAACCCTATCGAATGCTTTCTCCAGATCAACAAACCCAAGAAACAACTTCTTCCTCTTCTCCATGTACTTCTCCTGCAACTGGCTCACAATAACAAGCGTGTCTGTCGTTCCTCTTCCTGGCATAAATCCAAACTGCATTTCGTCAATCTTCACTTTCTTCCTTATCCTCCTCTCCAACACCCTTTCCAATACCTTCATTCCATGTTCCAATAACTTTATCGCTCGATACGAGCCACACTCCAGAGGGTCACCTTTCCCCTTGTATAGAGGGACGAGGGTACTCGGTTCCCAATCCACTGGAATGCGGCCTTCTTTCACCACCAGATTGCAAATCTCTGTCATTGTCTTCACACCCCAATTTCCCGCTGCCTTCAACATATCTCCCACAACTCCCTTCGGCCCTCCCGCTTTTCTACTCTTCATTGCTTTTATCGCTTCCTCAACTTCCTTCTCGGTTATCTTCTCTGCCGGTCCTAAAACTGGGTTACTCTCTATGTTGCCATCCCATTCATTCTCTGCATTCAACATTATTTCCATATATCTCTTCCATCTTCCTTTAATTCCATTTGGGTCCACAACGATTTGTCCCACTTCATCCTTCAAGTAAATCACCCCCATCACATCACACCTCTTTCGCTATCTGCTTTGCAATCCTGAATACCGCTCTCTGATCCTCTTCCAAATCCAAGCGTTCTCTGAACATTTTCCTTCAAGCCTCCTTTGCCTTTGCTACCTTTCTTTGCAGCCTTCTTGGCTGCCTTATAACTTTCATGCTCTGCCTTTTCTGCCTCCATACCCTTCGCCTTCTGCCACTCCTTTTTTTTTCTTTTTTTTTGTATACAAGATCGAGGCTCGTGAAAGAGCTAACATTAATCACACAAAAAGTCAAACCGACACACAAAACACAAAAAATAAGGGGAGCGGCGGACAAGCCGCCATAGCGAAACCATATGAACTTCTTCCTCTTCTCGTCAATCTTCTTTCCAACTTCGTCATCCCAGCACCATGTTTCCGAGTGCCTCGGTGGTCCTTTTGTCCATCCACATACCTCACCAACGGCTCCCAACAGACTAGCTTTCATTGACATCCAACCACTTTCAAGCTCGACCACATCATCCCCTACCATCCTTAGCCCCTCTTTTAATGCCTCCCTTACTGTCACCTCTTTCAACCTCCACACCTTCATTCTCGGTTGTTACTTCACCCGCCGAGCTCTCCTCGCACCTTTCACCTTTATGTCGCAGACAACTAAGTGGTGCTGTGAAACAGCCTCCTCCCCCGGGATCACCTTTGTGTCCCGGAGGTGCCCCCGATCTCGCCTCCGCACCATCAGGTAGTCAATGGTTGTCGTTGACCCACCTGACGTGTGTGTAACAAGCTTATTACGGTATCCTCTTTCTGGAACTGAGTATTACAAATCAACAAATCAGCTCCATCAGCAAACTCCAAAATCCTTTCACCTTCTCCATTTCTCACACCATATCCATAACCCCCATGAACTCCCTCAAAACCGTCCATACTCCTTCCCACATGTCCATTTCGGTCTCTTCCTACCACAACAACTTCCTCATCTTTCACGTTTTCCATCAGCTTCTCTATCGCACACCAGAACTTGTCCTTCTCTTCATCGCTCCGACCAACCTGCGGAGCATATCCCGAGATGACGTTCACCAAGAGCTTTTCAATCATCATTTTCACCATCATCAACCTATCACTCACTCTAGTCACACTCACCACACTGTCTACAAACTCCTCAGAAAACAGTATGCAATATCTCACAATCTCACAATAGTTGTGCAAAATGTTTTATTTGACAATAGCGAGTGTCCTTGCTGTGCAGGTTTCTTTATTTCACACCTTGTTCGGATGTGATGGCTGATGTGGGGGATGAAGCCGTGCGTGCAACCTGCAATGATGCTTCCATGTGCAAATGGTACGTTACTCAAAACACTGAATATATTGGTAAGAGGTTTGATCAATCTTTACCCCAAATAAATAAATATATATATATTCTCGTCCACATGCAGAAGACAAAATACCTAGTTACTAATGCCTAAAATGTGTTGTTGCATTTAGCACAATAACTCGTGCTTGTGTTGCATCATCCAGTAATTGCATCCACTGGCGACCTTGTTACCTCTGGCACCGAAGGTGGGCAGAGGTTATGTTTTCGCCTCTATCTGTTTGTCTGTTTGTTTGTGAACATGATATCTCAAAAAGTTGTGGACGGTTTTGGACGACACTTGGTGGACAGTTGGGTGTGTTACAAGGACAAATTTGTTCGATTTTGGTGAAGGTACAAATCCGAAAACTAAAAATTTATTTTTAGTGATTCTTCATAATTGAGTGATCGGGCCAAAAACGATATAACATGACATTTCAAAAAGTTGTGGACGACTTGTAACAAAACTTGGGGGACGAGTTGGTTAGGTGACAACAACAAGCAGATTCGAGTTTGGTTCAGGTCCGAATCCAGATCCGGCCTAACAGTGGTTACAAAACATAAACTGTTCAGCCTGGCGGAGGTGTGTGCTCTACCGAGTACCGTTCTAGTTCAGGCTGTTTGTGGAATGGAGTTTTTAAAGCGGTAACAAATCAATAGCTCTCTCATAATGCTCTTTTACTGCTTGGAAAGAAAGCTTTACATGTCCGAAGTAAATTCACAATCGAGCAGCAATTTGATTCGTCTCATTTTGCTTGATTAATCGTCTCTGCTTGTTTCTCAACAATGGTTTCCATGAACTTCTTGCCCATCGACGTGGAGAATTGCCTTTGAGCAAGTCACCATAATAACATGTCGTTAGTCATTGTGCAGCTTCACAATCATTGTTTGGTATTGATATAGCATTTTGGTTCGTTCCTTTAACCCGTGTCTAGGTATGCAGTGCAACGAGGCTACTGGACCGATCCGTACATATGCCTGCTGGTACAGCAACGGGCCGAGCGGAAGACGCCAGAGATCAATCGAGGTGGGTGAAAGAGAAGTGCCTGCTTTGTTGCCGACTGGTATTGCAATTTGAGCTGCATGGGCGGCCTGTGCGTTTGCCTTGGATCTGCTTTGTGTGTGGGTTAGTGGCTGCCATCACATTTGATGCTTCCTGATCTCTTCAACCCTGAATACCAGAGTTGTATACATTGTTAGGAGTTGTTTATGAACTACTGATTTAAAATTTCAACTTTTAGGAGAAGGGCGACACCCATGGTTAATCAGGATGACCTCTTCTTATAAGGAATTGAAGGAAGGAGAAATTGCTCTTTAAGAGTAAAATAGAATGTTCATTTCTCGGAACAAACGTCGATAAATATGAAAACGGTGCAAAATAATATTGTGACGTCAATAGAAAGAGGATGTTGCACAGGTGTCTCTGACTGATTCGACGTTTAACACAGTTTGGCAGGAATAGCACTTTCACCGATGTTTAACCAGCCTGGGTGATTTACACAGAGTATCGGTGTGATCGATCATTCGTATCTTCACCTGACGTGACTCACCTCTGAAGGGAGGATTCGTATTTTGAGGTTAACGAGATGCCGATTGGTGGATACAGAAGCACCCGTCCCATTATTCATGAGAGTAAAATCAAAATTGTACTTCCGAGTGTGAAAGTCCACTTTTCTCCTGCAAATACATACGAGTGATCGGCCGATCGTGTAGGAGATCCGATGTTTTCCCCTCCACCGCACGTCTGGGAAGTCGCTCGATTTGCCATCGTGGTGATGAGCTGAAGCAATGGCTTGGCTTTTGCAGAAGACCTTTTGCAGAAGAGGATAACGCTATCTCCGAGACCCTTTCACTTACTCACCGCAGGCAGGTTGGTGGTCTTTCCGTCTTCTACCGACTCCTCTCCGGCCTTGCTCCCCCAGCTCTCTCTGGACTCTGTCCCCCAAATATTCCTACAGGTCGCACAAGATCTGCCTGCAACCCTCTTATGGTTAAACTGCCAAAATCAAGACTCTCTGCTCACCTTCACTCCTTCATTCCTCTTTTCTCCCGCCTCTGGAACAAACTCCCCCACTCTCTTCAATCCCACTCCTCCCTCCAGGTCTTTAAAACAGCTGTTCACCACCATGTCTTATCTTGCCCCATCCAAAACCTTGATCTTTTCTACCCCCGCTAATTTCACCCCAAATCCACGTTTTTGAAATACCAACTTCTTTCTTGGAAGTCCTTGGTGTCCTTGCGTTTTATACCTATCCTGCCTCCCCCCAAGCCCTCTCCCTCCCACACATCTCCCGATGTCCCTGCTCTCAAATGGTGTGTTTGTGTGCTTCCTCCTCTTCTCTCCCCATCTTGTCTACCGCTCGCCTTTTTATATTCTTTGTTTGCTTGTTTGTTTGATTTGTTTGTTTGATAAATGTTAGCTCTTTCACAAGCCTCGATTCTGTATACAAAAGACAAACCCGTTTCGAATTTTGCTCAAATTTGCTCAGCCAATCCCTGCGTCGTCCATTTAAGTTGAAGTGAGATCCCTCGGGCTTTCCGGAGCCATAACGGGCAGCCTGTGGAGCGAAATTCCGCTGGGTTTGCACACCGGCAGCTGTTCCTCGTGCCTGGGTGCATTTGGATTTGCACGATTCCAATGGAGTTTTCATGTTTCATGCTGAGAAGGAAAAAACCTTAGTGTGCCCGCAGTGCCTGATTAGAGCCGGGAATTGGCGTCCAATTAATTTTTTTTTTTTTTAATGCAGGTGAAGCCATCTTTTTTGATCCGCCAAGCACGGCTTGTTAAATGGTTACCATATGAGCAGACGGATGATGGAAACTCGTTGTGCATTATTTTTATTTTCATTTCCCTGGGAATGGATTAGTTCCCCCAACAAATTCACCAACATGGATACGTTGGCAAAACAACAAATATTTTCATTATGAGTTGTTTGTGGAAATTTCTCCAGACAATGGTTTCTACCAGTGCCATGTTTCGGCTAAGGACCGACTACAATGCTTTGGTGTAGTTCCAGGAAATGGGCTCATAGCCTCCTATGTAGGTTACCACACCGTCGGTCCGTCGTCGTTCAACACGCTATTTGCTTCGTATTTATTTATATGAACAAAGCGTCGGCTTGTGTAAGAACGAGTGAATACATTCTGTGGATATCCAAAGATTGCTTTTGTTTGTGTGGGATTGCATTATCAGTGCAGCTGCTGGTGTAACGGACTTGTTGTGAAAGCGGTTGGTGAGCAAGCAGGTGGCCTGGCATGAAGCGGTGGATTTTCAGGAAGGAGTTTTGCATGTTGGCCTAGTGTGTTTGACGAGCCAATCCTTCTTTGGGCACACATCATATGTACAAACGGGAGTGTCCCAGAGTGTGGATGAGTGGCGTGTACAATCACAACCTGAGCACAACTTTGGTTGTAAGATTTAATTTTTCCAACATGTGATATTATGACTGTAGCAATTCTGATTCATTTGTCATGTGTCAGCATTCGTTGCTTACAGATTAAAGGATACTTTGACATCGCCAAACGGTAGTTGAACCTCTTCTATCTAGCTCAAACGGTGGGTTGTGACCCCCAAGGTGGCCCTGAGTGGGTTTCCGGGGGGGTGGGGGTCACAAGCTGTATGCGCCTATGTAGTTACCCAAATCCATGTGATGTTCTCAACCACTTACCCATGTGAACTTGCATTCTCAAGATTCATAGTGATCAAAACTAAAGCCAGAAACAGGCTGATCGATGTTAGGAGCGTGTCACGATGTTCGTCAAGTAAGACTCGTCCCCAAATTGACTTGTGTGTAAACAGGAAATAAAAATGGCCGACGTTCCAGCCTTTTTGTTTTTCCTGTTGTCAGGGCTGCACAAAGTGTCCCAGCCCAGTCTTCCCCACCTGGGTTAAACCCCCCACTTGAATAAACCCAGTAATTTCCCAGTACAGTAGGTTTTTTTTTTTTTCAAAATCGTATTTTTTTCAACCCTTGTAGAGGATAACAGGATAACAACCCTTGTATGGGATAACCAAATACCAGAACAGGTGGGTCAACCTGCTTGAAGAGGGGCTCATTATCACACATTGAACAATTGACCACAAAATACACAATTATTTGCATACCAACGTGAGCACTCACCAAGGATATAACTGAGTATTCTGGAGTATCGATGGCTCACTATTGGACAAGGTATCCAATTTTTTTTTCCCTTATCCCATGTGCATCTGTCTGTTTCCTGCTTAAATCATATTACAGAATTACAGACGTCAGTGTAAGGAGCCATCTATTTATTACGTTTACAAATGTGGCAAAATTACCCTTTCCCCTCCTCCACCGCCCTTCATCCTTTGCTTCAGGCATGTCCGTCCCTTCCCTCTTTTTACTTGGATTTCCCTTTTTCCTTCTCTTTGCCCCTAATATCGCAGCAAGCGAGATATCAGAGGGTGGACACAAATAATTATAATTTGTGGTCAACTTACACCTCAAGCCTATTGCAATTTATACATTACTGTCTGACAGTCTGGAAATGATTGTTTATTGGGGGTTAGATGTAACATTGGGGGGCAGAGGGGTGTAGGGGGAGGGAGGTGTGGGAGCAAGAGATTTTTAAACGAGGCTATTGCGGAACATTTTCTGCATTGGCTTTGCACATGTCCGAAATAATAATTTAATAATACACCGAAAGTCGATGAAAGATTCTTCTTCGATGGGACAGGGTCAGTCCCAAGTTGTAGAATATATTTAAGAGTAATACAACTAACGTTTTGTAATTCACATCCAAACTCAGTACCGGATATAAAGAATAGTCCTTCAGGTTAATTTTGAACGTACCTTTCATTTCCCCAGATTTGAGTCTTTGGCAGACCTGGGCTCATATTACAATATTGAAATTCAGAATGGAATTTTTGATCGCCATGGTTTTGTGCATTTAGTTGTTGGGCAAGTGAAGGAAGCTTTGGGAGAATCCTGTTTTGTAGGTATGTTTATTCTGGATGCCGCACCACGTGCCCAAGCTGGCTGTTAAAACAAGGCACAGGCCAGGCATGCTGAACCGGGCATGGTCCTTCCTTGGTTCTGTAAACTTCTCACGGCCTACGAGGCGTTCGCTCGAAATACAATGGAGTATTGTTCTCCCTCGTGGTCCGGCATACATGCATCCCAGCTTTTGTCCGTGGAAGCTGCGGAGTAAAATAATTAGCATCACTTTTCAAGAAACCGCCACATGAAACTTTTTGCTATCTCGCTGAAGACCGGTTGGTGGTCTTTATGACATTGTACCATTTCTCATATATTTGTTTCCCCCTCCCTTTCGGTCATCTCCCCCGCCCCAGCTTGACCAGACCAAACGTGATAATGCAGCAACCTTTCCTCTCACCTATTCGAGGTGCAGGCTTGTTACTCACGTAGTTGCCTCCCGTGCCTGTCCATTTGTGTTCCTCGAGGAATCTTGCTGTTTCAAACTCGGGAACCTTGCTCACCACCATCTCCCGTCATCTTTTAAATCCCATCTCCACCCGACTTGGCCTTTTCTACAGGGCGTGTTCATATTCCCGTGGAATGTCGGCCTGTTCTCTTCTGCTCTTTTGCGTCGATGAATACCGTTTCATCCTCTGTTTTGCCCCTCCATGAGCCTTAATTTTGTATTTATTTAATTAATCCCTTGTGTTATTTTTTGTTTTGAAGTATTCCTCTGTACAAGTGGCCCACGCTGTGCGATTGTCAATGAGAGTTACAGTATCTGCAGAAAAGAAATCCAGATGGTGTGATGTGTGATCCAAAATTGTTTCTTGTCATCCCAAGATTTTCCCAGGATTAAAAATAAATTCTAAATCGTTGACAGAGGAGACAGAGGGAGGGGTGAGGGTAGGGGTGTAGTTGCAAATGGTCTTCATTGTGAGATCATTGGCTTGTCTACAATTTTAGAACATGCTTGATCACACATTAACTCTAACTTTAGTTTGCTAAAGAATATAGATTATACTCGTATGGCAATGTAAATAAAATAAGGAAGAGCAGGCGATGGAAGGAATAGAAACATAAAATGCACAATGGTGATGTAAGTTTTCAAATCCACTCCTATAGCATTTTGTGAAATATTGTGGGTGTCCAATATACTACCATCGTATGAAAGTGGGGGGAGGGGAGGCGGGGGGCGGTAATATGCAGGAATGATGGAATGACCCCACATTCGCAGAATGGAGAACTGTATCTTTCAGCTAACACAGAGAACATGTGTTAGCATTGGGTATGCGATTATCTTCTGATACCTCAGGGAGGTGGATTCCCCTGCCTTGCATAACCCCAGTCCCCAGGTCACCTGTGGGCAAGGTGTAGTACCTGTCAGCCCCCTTTACCAGGGTAACGGTCTGCAGCCATGTGGTTTAAATAGCAGGTGGCTCTTTACATCTGGTGGATGAGAGCCAGTTGACCCCAACAGCACGGGCGGAAGAGGGTGAATTCCCCAATGGCCAGCAGAGAGACGGAGAGGAGTGGCGACCCCTCCCCTCCCCCCACACCCTCCCCGCCTCCCGGCCTTACCACACACTCACTTGTGTGTAGCAACCATATAAAGGCAATATGATGGCATATATGCCATCATTGCCCGACAAGACTCAACATCATAGAACATACAAAAAAGGAAGCAGGAGACGAGAGAGGGTGAGAGGGGGAAGCACAACAACAAGCACATTGGGAGATCTGTGGAAGGGAAAGGGCTGGGGTGGGGTACATGGGATAAACAAGATGGACACAACTTGGACTTTCAGGAAAGAAAACGGAATTTGAAAAAGGTGCATTTTGGGTGGATTAACGGGGATAGAAAAGATCAAGGTTTTGGGTGGGGGAAGATAATATATGGTGGTGAACAGCTGTTTTGAAGACCTGGAGGGAGGAGTGGGATTGAAGAGAGGTTGGGAGTTTGTTCCAGAGGCGGGAAAAAAGAGGAATGAAAGAGAGAAGGTGAGCAGAGAGTCTTTATCTTGCCAGTTTCACCAGAAGAGGGTTGCTGGCAGATCTTGTGTGTCCTGCAGGAATATTTGGGGGACAGAGCACAGACACCACTCTGGTGGAGTTAGGATGGAAAGGAGTCGGTAGAAGACAGAAAGACCACCAACCTCCCTGCGGTGTGAGTGAAAGGCCCTCAGAATCAGCTTCATCGCAGGAGATTCCAATGATTCTGAAAGCTTTGGTTTCTACATCGTGAAGCCTAGCTAAGTGTGAGGCAGGTGCACCAGCCCAGAGGGGAGAGCAGTATTCCATTGAACTACGAATGAAAGCTTTGTATGGGGTGAGGAGCTTAGAAGTGCCAAGTAAGGACTTCGCACGATGGAGGATGCCCAGTCGGCGACTGGCTTTGGAGACCGGTTTGGAAATGTGGTTTCCCCAGGAAAGATCATGGCAGATAGTGAGACCCAAAAGCTTGAGTTACAGATCTTCTTTGAGAGGATTTTTGAGAAAGTAGATGGGAGGTTTGTCCAGATGGTCTTTTCAGAGAGACATAGTGAGAGTGTGAGATTTGTCCCTATTGAAAGACATGAATTTTCCAGAGTCGGAGAGATCATCAATGCAGACCAGAAAAAGCACAGGGCCCAGAACACTGCCTCAAATAACTCCAGCCTGAACAGGAAGAAGAGATGAGAGAATTACATTTAGAGCCACACCTTTACCACAACAGGAGAGTAAGTCCGCAATCCAACCATGGAGGTTTCCATGGATACCATAGGAGGAGAGTTTGGTGAGCAGGGTGGGGTGCCGGACCGTATCGAAGGCACGAGATATATCAAGGGAGACAACTCTGATTTCCTGTTTGGCATTGAGGACCTCCATCCATTGTTGAGACAGCAGAAGCAGCATGTCCAGAGTAGAATGACCGTGTCTGAATCCAAATTGATGATCAGAGATCAAACCATTGGAGAAGAGACAGGATTTAATATCGTAAGCGATGATGGATTCCATGACTTTGCTGATTATTGCGAGCAGGCTGATTGGTCTGTAGTTGCAAGGATATTTTTTTGCACCTTTTTTGTGTAAAGCAGTAATGTTGGCTGATTTCCAAGCTGATGACAAATGACTGAGCAAAAGAGAGGGTGAAGAGAACAGAGAGAGTGGGTGAGATAGAGTGCAGAGTAGGATTTTAGGACAAGTGGGCTGAATACCGTCTGGTACAGTTGCAGAATCAGAGTTGAGGTTTGAGAGTAACTTCTCCACCTAGTCAGGAGAGAAGGACACAGAGTCCAGGAGCAGCTGGGTTAGACTGGGTAATGTGGGTACAGAGAGAAATGTGTTTGGGACGCAATATTTTGAGGCAAACACAGAGTTGTGGCATTCAGCTTTTTCACGTGGTGTGTCATCTTTGTACCTGTTTGAGGTGAGGGGGAGGGGATGGAAGGGCAACAAACACCAGAAACAGATTTGACCAGACACCACTGGTCAGGATATGGAGGAGGGAGACAGGTTTGAGAGTTCAGTCTTTAGAGTGGAGAGACATTATTTCCTGAGTGAAATGCCAGACTCATCAGCACTGAAGTGGCTCTTTGAGAACTGCAATGTCCACTTTTTCTTATGTCGAAGGCTCCATTCATGGACTATATAGTCCTCATTGAGGCCTGTCCTTAAATAAAAGATCTGCATTGATGGAAAAGTGAAGAGAGAATGTGAAGGTGAGGAGTGAAAATGAGTATGAAAAGTGTATGATGAAAGTGTGTGATGTTTGTTTATAAGAATGAGAGGTTGAAGCTAGCCTGGTAGCTGTAGTTTGAGTGAGACAGAAAGTAAGACCAGCAATCCTGACACGGAGAGTGTATGATGGTTCCGGGCACCACTTTAACGCTCCTAAATCAGAACGGTAGTCCTACTTTGGCAGTTGTTCTATACAACCTACGACCTAAAAAACCGGTGTAAATGGATGGATGTTTTTTCGGAGATACCATCTCCTTACTGGATGGCAGTTTGTTCACGGAGGGAGTTCATCCGCTCTTTAACAGGTATTGCTTATAGTCCTGTATGGTGTCACAGTCACAGTCCCCACTAGCAAGACAGTGAGGGTAGTTGGTTTAGTCGCCGACTACCCGACCATGCGGCAGGTAGCACTGGGTCACATGTTACCAGTCGCAGTCAAGAGACCGGCCTGACTGACAAAATTCATGTTCTTGCAATTCTGCAGGCATATCTGCTGTTGTATTGTGGGAGTTCTTCCACACTCCATCTTGATAATTTACCTTTCTGAGGTGTTGGCCAAGCATTTCCTGCCAGGTGGCAAGGGTCTCATATCAACATTGCACACTGCATTCAAGGGCTAGTCTTGACTCTTCCCCCTGATCATGAACAGTCTCAATTCATTCACTTCTCTGAACCTTGTTTTGCCATACACTCTGCGCATGTGACCTCTTCAAGCTCAGTTATCGGGTCATCTTCAACGTCAATAACTATTTCTAGTTATCTGGTTTCTTGATGTTTCCGTCCAGTACCAGTAACCTTTCTGAGCACCCTCTGTGCTTCCTTTCCATTTCTTTCACTGAATCCTCCTTTTACATACTTGTGCTGAAAATGATGTCAGCATAGCGAGCAAGGCATCATGTTGAAGAGTTTCTCACATATTTCTCGGAAATTGTTTCGAACGTCCTTCATGCAGTAAAACCATGTATTTCCATCCTCTATGATGACTTGTGTGGTGGCTTACTGGCATTGTCTGTCTCTTTCACCAAGTACTTGAAACCTCTTGATTTGTTGGTCTTCACCAAGTAGACTTCGGCAGTGCCAATGCTATATGGAACTGGAATCGCAGCATATTTCAAACAGGAATCTGACTTTCATCCCCTCTCTTTCAGTATACAAAACAAAACAAAACAAAACAAAAAAACAAAAAACAACAACAACGACTACACAATTGACACTGCAGGTGAAAAAGCTGAATCCCTCAACTCTGTGTTTGCCTCAAAATCTTGTGTCCCAAACCCATCGTTCTCTGTACTCCCCTTACCCAGTCGTTCCCAGCTGCTCCTGGACTCTGTGTCCTTTTCTCCTGACAAGGTGGAGAAGTTTCTCTCAAACCTCGACTGATTCTGCAACTGGACCAGACGGCATCAGCCCACGGGTCCTAAAATCACCCTCCCCCCGTTCTCCTCACCCTCTTTTGCTCAAGGTCATCTGCCATAAGCTTGGGAATCAGGAAACATTACCGCTTTGCACAAAAAGGTGCAAAAACAGATCCTTGCAACTACAGACCAATCAGCCTGCTCCCAATCATCAGCAAGGTCATGGAATCCATCGTCGTTTCTGACATCAAATCCTTCCTCTTCTCCAATGGCTTGATCTCAGATCATCAATTTGGATTCAGACTAGGCCACTCTGCTCTGTGCATGCTGCTTCTGCTGTCTCAAACAATGGATGGAGGTCTTCAACGCCAAACAGGAAATGAGAGCCGTCTCCCTTGACATATCACTTGCCTTCGATACGGTCTGGTATCTTGACTGGGCCTGCAGAGAGCCCTGACCTCAATCCCATCAGACACCTTTGGGATGAATTGGAACACCGACTGCGAGCGAGGCCTAATCGCCTAAAATCACTGCCCGACCTCACTAATGCTATTGTGGCTGAATGGAATCCCCGTAGCAATGTTCCAACATCTAGTGGAAAGCCTTCCCAGAAGAGTGGAGGCTGTTATAGTAGCAAATGGAGGATCAACTCGATATTAATGCCCATGATTTTTGGAATGAGATGTTCGATGTTCGGGTGAGATGAGATGAGATATGTGAGATAATGAGATGTTCATACACTACATGACTAAAAGTATGTGGATAGCAATTTTTTTTTTTTCAACAATTTTCTGGAAGAAATGGTACATTATTTTTAAAAAGTGCAAGGGTGCCAATAATTTTGGCCACAACTGTATATATATATAAATGAGCTGGATGTTTTCCCTCCTTTCTATTCTGGCAGGATACTATGCTCGAGTGCGCGGCATGTGGGAGCTTCTTACAGCATTCTTGCACAAAGCCGGGACCGAGTGCCAAGTTATTGGGTTAGGAGCTGGCTTTGATACCACCTTCTGGAGACTCAAGGTATTTAAAACCACCTGGTGAGTGCCGTACTTGGTATACAACAAGTTCACTTTCGATTTTCAAATACCAAGTAGAAAAGAGAACACTTTTATGGAACGCATTTCACAAATATAACCCAAACATTTATTATGCACGACTCAGATAAATGTTTGACACTAAAACTCTTTCCATCCAGCATTCCACTGCTGGACAATGGTGACCTTTCAAAAAGTTTATTTTGCCAAGCCAAGATATTCAAAATGTTTCTTTGCTTCAAACCGATTAATTATTCCTCCAACGGTTGCCTGATCGATTGGTGGCCTCTCTGAGTGTGTTTTTTTTTCCTCCATTAAATTCAGCAGCAATTGATCGATTAGAGGTGTGTGGCCTTCCACTCATTTAAACCATCTTTCATCTGTTGCTACTTTTGCGGTCATCATGTACCTGATAAAAATTTGTTCAAACTTGATCTGGTTCGAAAGTGAAAGACCCTCATGCAATATTCATATAATTTATATACAGTATATATATATATATATATATATATATATATATATATGTATATATATATATATATGTATATATATATATATGTATATATATATATATATGTATATATATATATATATGTATATATATATATATATATATATATACATATATATATATATATATATACATACTGTATATATATATATATATATATACACACACACACACACACACACACACACACACACACACACACACACACACACACACACACACACACACACACACACACACACACACACACAGTGGAACCTTGACTTACGAGTTTAATTCGTTCTGTGACCGAGCTCGTAACTCAATTTGCTCGTTTCTCAAATCAAATTTCCCCATTAAAATGCATTGAAATGCTATTAATCCGTTCCAGCCCCCCAAAAACCACACCAATTTTTTTTTAAATATGCAGTATATATAAAAATATCTCGCGCTTTATATTTCACCTGTATGCAGCATACAAGTTGGCAGGATGGCCTGGACTGGAGGTACGCACACTTGACTCTAAACTGTCCAGCCTGGGTTTGAATCCCGACCCAGCTATAACCTGTCATGTCGGTGTTTCACAGGCAGGGTGATTCATCAATGTGTGTACCGCTAAACTGGGCGCCCCGTTTGCGTCCCATTAGTTGTTGGATGTTAAGGATCTCACCGTGTCTTCCACAAAGAGAAGGCGAGCTATCGCCGGCACTCTGAACAAGTTGTGGCCTGGCATGCTCTTCTCCTCTGCCGTTATATACGTCCTCCTCGGCATCTTTTTCCAGAAGAGCCCTGTCTCGTCACAGTTGAAGATTTGCTGGGGGATGTATCGTTCGGCTTCTATCAGTTCGGCAAAAGTTATAATAAAATCTTCAGCTGCCTTCACATCTGCCTCACCAAGTCGACAACACGCACACCTCGCTCATGTTGTTCGACGATTGCGTGTTTTATAGCCAAGCACATCATCCTCTTCTTTGTCTCAGCACTGCCCTTGGCACTCAATTTCTTAGGACCCGTGGTTAAAACTAAGAAATTTTCCAAAATAACCAAAATGCGAAAACAAAACAGCAGCGATATACGGCAGAGATACTGTACTTGCACGGCAAGATAACCACGTGACCGGAACCCACCTGGTGGGGGGTGGCGTAAGCTCCAAAATAACCAAAATGCGAAAACAAAACAGCAGCGATATACGGCAGAGATACTGTACTTGCACGGCAAGATAACCACGTGACCGGAACCCACCTGGTGGGGGGTGGCGTAAGCTCCAAAATAACCAAAATGCGAAAACAAAACAGCAGCGATATACGGCAGAGATACTGTATTTGCACGGCAAGATAACCACGTGACCGGAACCCACCTGGTGGGGGGTGGCGTAAGCTCCAAAATAACCAAAATGCGAAAACAAAACAGCAGCGATATACGGCAGAGATACTTGCACGGCAAGATAACCACGTGACCGGAACCCACCTGGTGGCGGGTGGCGGAAGCTCGTAACTCGGATCTCGGCTCGCATCTCAAAGCAATAAACCGCCCGAGCGACGGCTCGTATCTCGGAAAACTCGTAAGTTGGTGCACTCGTAAGTCAAGGTTCCACTGTATATATATACACACGAGCAGAAGTACCCGGCATTGCCGGGCGGGGGAGGGGGGGGGGGGGGCGAGCCCCTTGGCAAAGCGAGCGATTTTTTTTTTCCATAGCTCATAGCGATTTTTTTTTCATAGTGCCATAGCGTCATATCGTTCATAGCGTCATAGCGTCATAGCGATTTTTTTTGTTATGGCGTCATAGCGATTTTTTTTTTTTCATAGCGTCATAGCGTCATAGTGTTCATAGCGTCATAGCGTCATCACGTGATCGCTCTGAGCGAATCAGCGCCCACCTGCTCTGATTCCGTTGATTCCGTGCGCTGAGGTAAATATGAATAAAAAATATGGATCGTCAAATATTTTGAGTTCGGCCATGTTCGTCCCACGCTCAATGGCCATGTCTGTCAAATATCAAGCACGTAAGCCTCTCCGTTTAGGAGTCTATCGGTAACATTACACACACACACACACACACACACACACACACACACACACACACACAAACTGTGTTTTATATATATAGACTAGCAGAAGTACCCGGCATTGCCGGGCGGGGGAGGGGAGGGGAGGGGGAGGGGAGGGGAACGGGGGGGGGGGGAGCGAGCCCCTTGGCAAAGCGAGCGATTTTTTTTTTTTTCATAGCGTCATAGCGATTTTTTTTTTCATAGCGTCATTGCGATTTTTTTTTTCATAGCGTCATAGCGATTTTTTTTTTCATAGCGTCATATCGTTCATAGCGTCATAGCGTTTCATAGCGTCATAGCGATTTTTTTTTTCATAGCGTCATAGCGGTCATATCGTTCATAGCGTCATAGCGATTTTTTTTGTCGTAGCGTCATATCGTTCATAGCGTTCATAGCGTCATATCGTTCATAGCGTTCATAGCGTCATAGCGTCATCACGTGATCGCTCTGAGCGAATCAGCGCCCACCTGCTCTGATTCCGTTGATTCCGTGCGCTGAAATGCGCTGAGGTAAATATGAATAAAAAATATGGATCGTCAAATATTTTGAGTTCGGCCATGTTCGTCCCACGCTCAATGGCCATGTCTATGTCAAATATCAAGCACGTAAGCCTCTCCATTTAGGAGTCTATCGGTAACATTACACACACACACACACACACACACACACACACACACACACACACACACACACACACACACACACACACACACACACACACACACACACACACACACACACACACACACAAACTGTTATACATATATATATATATACATATATATTATATATATATATATATATATTGTTACGGATCTCGGACGTCGGCTCTCCCCGAATCAAAGGGAGGGGGGGGGGGGGGGTTAATCCCCTTGTCTTTTTATCTGGCCGACCCGAGTCCTTAGAAGTTATAACATTCCTTCCGGTCGGTGGTAAATAGGGATGTTGGTCGAGTCTTAGTCCAATTACCTAAGTACTACCACCGGCCGTAAAGCAAGGAGATAACTCCCGCTCGAACCACGGATATGATGGAAAATGCCGAGCGGATAGCAATCCGCGATCCGAGCCGTTAACAATGGGACTAAACCCGATTCTGAGCGGTTCCTATCGTGCCACGTTTACCCAATGAGAGAAAAGACGGATGCGATCGGATAAGAGGAAACCAAGAAAGAACGGCAATTTATTCACAATGTACAAGAAGGAGAAGAGGAAACGAAAGAATGTACAGGATAGGAAGAGGAAGAAGCAGAACACAGGGCAGTCTTAAAACAGTCTTATCCTTAATACCCAGGGCAAACATACACACTCACACAGGGATTGTAGATGGTTGATGGAACAGGTAGAGGGTCCGGCGATGGGGTCCAGGCTCTAATTTTTAATACACACACACACACACACACACACACACACACACACACACACACACACACACACACACACACACACACACACACACACACACACACACACACACACACACAAAAAAGTAAGTACACCCCATGTAAAGTTTTGACTTTTTCAACATATTTCAACATACAGCTATTTGATCTTCATTTCAACAATATTGATAGATAAAGGTGATATAATATAACAAATATCTTGAAACATTTACATTTTGTAGTCCATTGTATAATTTAAATAAACAAAAATGCAAATTTCGCATGTGGAAAAAGTAAGTACACCCTTGGCTCTGATAGGTGGTATTGACCCCTTTGGCAGAAATGACCTCAAGTAGGCGTTTCTTATAACTGTCTACCAGTCTCTGACATTGACTGGGAGAAATTTTTCCCACTCCTCCATGCAGAATTCTTTCAGCTGTGCGATGTTTGAGGGGTTTCTTGCATGCACAGCTCGTTTCAAATCCCCCCACAACATCTCGATGGGATTTAGATCCGGCCTTTGACTTGGCCATTCCAGAACCCTCCATTTCTTTCTTTTCAGCCATTCCTTGGTGGATTTACTGGTATGTTTACGGTCATTGTCCTGTTGCAAGGTCCACCTTCGGTTGAGCTTCAACTTTCCGACAGATGGCCTCACATTATCTTCAAGCACCCTCTGGTACAATGAAGAATTCATAGTGGATTCTATGATGGTGAGCTGCCCAGGCCCTGATGCAGCAAAAGCTGCCCCAAACCATAATATTTCCACCACCATGCTTTCGAGTTGGTATCAGGTTCTTGTGGTCAAATGCTCTCTTTGGGTTTCGCCAAACATGTCTTCTGGTACTGTGGCCAAATAGCTCTACCTTTGACTCATCTGTCCAGAGCACATTGTGCCAGAAGTGCTGGTCTTTGCCTACGTGTTCATTGGCAAACTTTAGTCTTGCCCTGATGTTCTTTCTGGACAGCAAAAGTTTCCTCCTGGCACACCTCCCATGTAGATCAAATTTGTGCAGCCTCTTTCTAATGGTAGACTCGTGCACTTTGACATCAACAGTGTCAAGCGCTACCTGTAGGTCCCGTGATGACATTCTGGGGTTCTTATAGACTTCTTTCAGCAGCTTGCGGTCTGCTCTCGGGCTGAACTTGCTGGGGTGGCCTGGCCTTAACAAGTTGGCAGTTGTTTGGAATCTTCTCCACTTGTAGATGATCTTCCGGACAGTCGAATGATTGATTTCAAATTGTTTGGAGATCTTTTTAAATCCCTTCCCAGACTCGTAGGCATCTATAACCTTCTTTCTGAAGGCCTCAGAGAGCTCTTTTGATCTAGGCAGGGTGACGCCACACACTTCAACAACAAAGAGCAAACCAAACTAAAGGTTTAAATAAGACAGGTTCCCCCCAGATCCTCTCTAACGATGTTATAATCATTTGCACCTGAGCTGGTGCACCTGATTCTAATTTTAGGTTTTTGAAGTAGTGATAAATGTAGCGGTGTACTTACTTTTTCCACATGCGAAATTTGCATTTATGTTTATTTAAATTATACAATGGACTACAAAATGTAAATGTTTCACCATATTTGTTATATTATATCACCTTTATCTCTCAATATTGTTGAAATGAAGATCAAATAGCTATATGTTGAAAAAGTCAAAACTTTACATGGGGTGTACTTACTTTTTCACGTGACTGTATATCTATATATATATATGTATATATATATATATATATATATGTATATATATATATATATATATATATGTATATATATATATATATATATATTGTTGCGGATCTCTCCGTCGGCCCTTTTCCCCTTAAGAAGGGGGGATTAATCCCCTTGTCTATGACTGACCGACGTGAGTCCTGAAGTCCCAACGCTCCTTCCGGTCGGGAGCAGCCAGGGTATTTGGTCTATGAAAAGTCCCAAGGACCTGAGTGCCACTCCTGACCGCGAAGCAGGGGAGGGACTCCCCTGCTCGAACCCCGGTTTTAGATGGTCTAGTTGCCGAGCGGTTTTTAGCAACCCGAAGTTCGAGTCATTAGCATTTACTAACCCGATTCCGAAACGTTGGCCAAAATCGCGCCACAGGTATTCAATTGGGAAAAGACAAGGACGAAACGGATGTAAAGGAAAAGAAGACAAAAGTAGGAAGAACAAATATAATTTATTACTAACTATTATGTACACAATCAAAAGAACCAAGGAGAAGGGAAGATAAGAAAATATAGACAGAAGGATGGAAGGACCAGAAGGACACAGTGCAATATTAACTTACCTAAACAGTCTTACTTATACCCCAGGATAAGACACACAAAACAGATGACAGTCAGACTTACACGAATGGGGAATGAAGGCAGGAACGAATGGCTGGAAGGAGAGGAAGGTTCAGGTGGAGCAGGGGAATGGTCGGGCCGGGAGTGAGCAGCCGCCGCCCCTCCGCACTCGGGTCCACACGGCCGGGATGCTCGCAGCAACACGTCGGAGCTTGTCGTGGCAAGGCTGGTTGGAACAGCGTCTCCTTTCCCAGAGCTCTCTATTCGGGCTCCTTCACTCTCTGGCTCCCTCAATGACTTTGTTCTTCACCTCTTTCACCAAGCAGTCCGTCACTGAACTCTTGCGCGCATCTCTCTCCCTCAATCATCTCTGGTGGGGGCGTCGCGTGACGGGTTATATAGGCCACACCCTCGAACCTTCGCGAACCTCCCCGGTCATTCTTTCTCCACCCTCTCAAGCCAAACCCCTCGTGCCTGATTGGTCGGCAAGGGCTGGCTCACTCCTCCTTCCGATGACGAGGGCGGAGACACGCCTTTCTTCTCCGAACCGGCCGCGTGTTCAATGGAGGGCGAATGCAGTTGGCAATGGAGGCTTTGCACTAGACAGGGGATTCTACCTTATTTCAATTTGATGCAATGCAGAGTCAACTAATGGGAAACACAGCCTTAAACTAATACACATAATAAGGAAATACCTATTTAGAAGGGTATATGGTGGCCTGCGTGTATGTATATGGAGTAACTAAGAGGACGACCTTTGACCTTTACACACAAAACGGAGATATTTACAAGAATTCATTACACTTACAGAGGGTGATATTTACAACAATTACAAATCCGCAACAATATATATATATATATATATATACATACACATACATAATCGGGAGATTAAATCAGACGCGGACGTAGCTTCAGGACTGTCGATCTTTCAATCTCGACAAGCTTTCGACCAACAAAGGTCTGCTTCTTAGTTGTCCCCAAGTTCAGCGGAACTTGTAATGCGAATGTATCCGCTGAACTGAACTTCTGCTTTTTGGCAGAGGAGGAATAAACCTCTAAAAGCACGTGAAAATATCAATATGTGCATTTGTAATAAACGCACGTTTCACGTAGCTGTGCTGAAGTTTCACATCGTCATCATCATCATCATCATCATCATCATCATCATCATCATCGTCATCATCATCATCAACATCATGCTCTATGCAGGGCGTTAGTGCTGCCGAATCGGCCACTGGGCTCCAATCGTGGTTGGGTCACCATTCCAACTCTGGAAGTCAGGAAGGGAATTAGTAATTTATTCGGGATGCCGGCGATAGCTCACCTACTCTTCATAAGGGACACCGTGGGATCTTTAACGTACACCAGTGAATGCTGGCAGACGGGATTCCTGTTTAACATCCACCTGAGGGACGGCACACATTGATTAATCACCCTGCCTGTGAAACACCGGATGACAGTTTATACCTGGGTCAGGATTCAAACGCAGGCGAAACCGCTTTTGTGGCATGTGTAAGTTCTTCTCAGCCATCCTGCCAGCCCTTCGGATAGACTCAAATGTAACAACTAGAACGGCACTCAGTAGAGACCATACCTCCACCAGGTGGGCAGTTTACGTTTTGTATCCCAGAATAGACCAGAAAAATCACAATACAGAATCACATTTAATCAAACTCATCCGTCCATAACTTTTTGAGGTATCCTGCTATGTATCGTTTTTGGCCTTATCTCCCAATGGTGAAGAATCACTTTAAAAATATATGAGCCTGATCCGAATCTTCACCAAAATTGAATCTATTCTTTTGTGTCACACACACAACCTTTCCACCAAGTTTCGTGCAAATCCGTCCATAACGTTTTGAGATATCCTTCTACATGTTGGTTTTATCCCCATCACTCAATGGTGAAGAATCACTTAAAATTTAAATAATTATCTTATCCGAATCCATATTCAGATCTTCACCAAACTCGAATTGATTCTTCCTTGCCACACAACCAACCGGTCAACCACGTTCCGTCAACTTTTTGAGATATCCTGCTATATATCGTTTTTGGTCCTATCTCCCAATGGTGAAGAATCACTTAATAAATTCCACTCCGAATCCGGATCCGACTCTGGATCTTCACCAAAATTTAATCATTTCGTCCTCGTCACATACGTTACCTCTGCCAAATTTCGTCCGAATCCGTCCACAACGTTTTGAGATATTTTGTTCACAAACAAACAAGCAAGAAATATGTCGTGCATAGCATGTCACTTGCAAAATCCCTAAAATAAGTTGTTGGCCTATGATGACCTCAAAAGTAATTGGTGGTTGAATTCAGTGACGTGGTATGCAAATCCTCTTAAAATTTCAAGTCAATCAGATGAAAATTGAGGATTTTAGAAATCTGGCCTAACGTTTTGGCCCATGCTGACCTCAAAAATATATGGTGGTTTAATTCAGTGACCAGATATGAAAGTCTTCTTCAAATTTGAAGTTAATCGGATAAAAATTGAGAATCTTAGAAATTTGGCCTATGTTGACCTTTTGGCCTACACAACATGCATTTTAAGGCCATTTTCCCTGCCATAGCGATAGAACCTGGTGTTGGGCTAGCGGCTAGGGTGCCAGCTTAGGATCCTAGGATCCTGGGTTCGAATCCCGGTCGATCGCTGAATTAACGCCAGGGGGGTTGACTCAGCCTGTCATCCTTCCGAGGTCGGCTAATTGAGTACCAGTTCACTGGTAATTCCCTGTCCCAACGAATACAGTCGTAAAAAGGCGACAAAAAGGGTTGGCGGCAGGAAGGGCATCCGGCCATAAAACATTGCTTCAAAAAGGGGACCAACAAAAAACAACAACAACCACGGTGCCCGAAAAAGGCCAACCCCTGCTTTGTGGGGAAAAATGGCCTCTAAAGGTGTTTTTTTATTTATTTCCCCTGCCAGAGCGGGAGTTAGCTTTGCTGTCCCCATGACAATCTTCTCCATTTGCTCTATTTTCTGCATCTCCCCTTGTTAACCCCCTTGCCCGCATTTCTTCTTCCACCACCTTTAGCCAAGTCTTTCTCGGTCTTCCCCGTCCTCTACTTCCTTCTACATTCATTTCCATCACTTCTCAACCAGTCACTTTCATCCTTCCTCAACACATGTCCAAACCATCTCAACCTGTTCCTCTTCACAACATCAATCACAGGCTCTATTCCCATCATCTTTCGCAATTCATCATTTGTCTTCCTCTCTCTCAACGATACTCCGCACATCCACCGAACCATTCGCATTACCACCCTTTCCAGTCTTCGTTGCTG
>NC_136270.1:131914282-132031782 GCF_964187855.1 Myxine glutinosa
TCCAAACAATTTGAAATCAATCATTCGACTGTCCGGAACATCATCTACAAGTGGAGAAGATTCCAAACAACTGCCAACTTGTTCAGGCCAGGCCGCCCTAGCAAGTTCAGCCCGAGAGCAGACCGCAAGATGCTGAAAGAAGTCTCTAAGAACCCCAGAATGTCATAACGGGACCTAGAGGTAGCTCTTGCCACTGTTGATGTCAAAGTGCATGAGTCTACCATTAGAAAGAGGCTGCACACATTTGATCTACATGGGAGGTGTGCCAGGAGGAAACCTTTGCTGTCCAGAAAGAACATCATGGCAAGACTAAAGTTTGCCAATGAACACCTAGGCAAAGACCAGCACTTCTGGAACAATGTGCTCTGGACAGATGTCAAAGGTAGAGCTATTTGGCCACAGTCCCAGAAGACATGTTTGGCGAAAACCAAAGACAGCATTTGACCACAAGAACCTGATACCAACTGCAAAGCATGGTGGTGGAAATATTATGGTTTGGGGCAGCTTTGCTGCATCCAGGCCTGGGCAGCTCACCATCAGAGAATCCACTATGAATTCTTCATTGTACCAGAGGGTGCTTGAGGATAATGTGAGGCCATCTGTCAGAAAGTTGAAGCTCAACCGAAGGTGGACCTTGCAACATGACAATGACCCTAAACATAACAATAAATCCACCAAGGAATGGCTGAAAAGAAAGAAATGGAGGGTTCTGGAGTGGCCAAGTCAAAGCCCGGATCTAAATCCCATCGAGATGTTGTGGGGGGATTTGAAACGAGCTCTGCATGCAAGGGGGTTAACAAGTGGAACAAGCAAGTGGAACAAGTAACAAGCAAGATGGTGGAAGAAGAAATGCGGGCAAGGGGGTTAACAAGGAGAGATGCAGAAAATAGGGCAAAATGGAGAAGATTGTCATGGGGACCGCAAGGCTAACCCCCGCTCCAGCAGGGAAAATGGCCTTTAAAATGCATGTTGTTGTTGTGTTGTGTGCATGCAAGAAACCCCTCAAACATCGCACAGCTGAAAGAATTCTGCATGGAGGAGAGGGCAAAAATTTCTCTCAGTCGATGTCAGAGACTGGTAGACAGTTATAAGAAACGCCTACTTGAGGTTGTTTCTGCCAAAGGGGGCAATACCACCTATTAGAGCCAAGGGTGTACTTATTTTTTCCACATGCGAAATTTGCATTTATGTTTATTTAAATTATACAATGGACTACAAAATGTAAATGTTTCATGATATTTGTTATATTATATCACCTTTATCTCTCAATATTGTTGAAATGAAGATCAAATAGCTGTATGTTGAAATATGTTGAAAAAGTCAAAACTTTTCATGGGGTGTACTTACTTTTTCACGTGACTGTATATATATGAATATATATATATATTTTTTTTTAATGGCATGCCATGTTCTTCACTCCCCATCCGCTTTCACCAAGCAACAACGATGTCTCCAGTTATCTATAAACGTTTCTCGCCATGAAAAATGCATCATTGTGCAATCCTTCATATGACTACGTTAATGTCGGATGTAAAATGATGATCATTGAAACAAGAGTCATAGCAGAATAGTAATGGATTGCTTTGGTGGTTGAAGTTGAATCTGCTCTTTACACCAATCGTGCCACCACTAAGGACACCCATGCCACCACTAAGGACACCCATGCCACCACTAAGGACACCCATGCATTAATGGACACCCAATCCGAAACATCGAGGGTTCAGAATGAGAGTTCAACTCAACTTGCAGCGGACGACACAAAAACACGATAAACTGGACCATGTTGATCTTGCACCATACTACCGCTGGGATGCAGAAACGTTTTCATCATTTGTCGAATTAATTTTCCGCTCGTCTCATCTATTTCCTGACTGCCATCATATCGATGCTTTTGGTTCATTTCTGCTTTTATTTTATTTTCTTTGACCTCTTTCTGAGATGCGCTATTGAAGTGTCCTGTTGCGCAGCAGATCGAAGCGACTTGGATACAGATCGGTACGCCCTCGTCGGCGCTGACCTTCGTGAACCGGCCATCGTTGAGGAGAAGCTGCGGAGATGTGGATTGAATCCAAAGTAAGGAAACGCCGGTGTATGAATGGCTTCCGAAATGTAAGCTTTGTATTTGCTAAATTTGTTGGGCAGTCATGATTGAAAGGTATTTGCATGGAAGAAAAATGTTCGTCATCACAAAGTCTGTGGTCTCTGTTTGTATAGGTATGAGATGGAAAATTGCCAAGCCCCACCAACAAAAATAAAAATATTTAACCAAGGTAAACCTGCAAGCTTTATAAAGCACCTGTCGTTCTACGGTGATTTTAAAAGTCTAACAGCACTCTGAAAGTGGTCAGAAACTATTGATAAAGTATCTTCTTCTTCTTCTTCTTTTAATGGTCACAATTATTCCTATGTTCTTGGTGGGTTGGCTGGGGGAAGTTATTGTCCCAAGTCTTTCACGAACCAGCTGGCCAGGCATGACGCCCTTAGTTAGGGCATGGATTTGTAATTTGGACATGTTGCCAGCGATAGCTCTCACCTACTCCTCATTGAGGACACTGTCGTATCTTTAACGTCCACCAACTAATACCAGGTTTAACATCCATTCAAGGAACGGCATACGCATTGATGAACCGCCCTGCCTCTGAAACACCAGGATTACATTTTATAGCTGGGTCGACATTTGAACCCTGGCCAGGCAGCCTCGAGGCGAGTGTGATCGATAAAGTATGAAGCTGTTACTAAAATACGGTAATGCCAGATTGGTCTTTTGTATACAAATAAGCTATTTCAAAATCGATTCCAGGACAACAAGTGTTTTTTTTAAACACAAATCATCTGCATTTTAATCCCGTGAAGGTCCAAATTGATATCGTGTTTTCTAGCTGTTACTATTACCGGCACCACCAGAGGTGGGTGGAGGCTATGTTTTCGCCCCTGTCTGTTTGTCTGTCTGTCTGTGAACAAGATATCTGAAAAAGTTGTGGACGGATTTGGCCAAAATTTGGCAGAGAGGTAGTGAATGTGACACGGACGAAATGATTAGATTTTGGTGAAGATCCGGATCCGGATCCGGCTGGTAGAATTTTTTAAGTGATTCTTCACCATTGGGAGATAGGGCCAAAGACTATATATAGCAGGATATCTCAAAGAGTTATGGACGGATTTGGACATAACTTGCTGGAGAGGTTGGGTGTGTGACAAGGAAAAATTGGTTTAATTTTGGTGAAGATCTGAAAATGGATTCGGATACGAGAATTATTTAATTTTAAAGTTATTCTTCACCATTGAGGGATCGGGTGAAAAGCGATATATAACATTATATTTTAAAAGGTTATGGACGAGTTATGACTAAGCTTGGTGGACGAGTTGGTTTGGTGACGAGAACAAGCCGATTAGATTTTGGTTCAGGTCCGAATCCAGATCCGGCCTATCGGTGGAATACAAAACATAACTGTTCAGCCTGGCGGAGGTATGCGCTCTACCGAGTGCCGTTGTACTTGTTGTATATATTTACCTTTTAAGAGTATGTGTTTTATAAATGTACATGTTCTAAGAGTATGTGTTTTATAAATGTACATGTTCTAAGAGTATGTGTTTTATAAATGTACATGTTCTAAGAGTATGTGCTTTATAAATGTACATGTTCTAAGAGTATGTGCTTTATAAATGTACATGTTCTAAGAGTATGTGTTTTATAAATGTACATGTTCTAAGAGTATGTGTTTTATATATGTACATGTTCTAAGAGTATGTGCTTTATAAATGTACATGTTCTAAGAGTATGTGTTTTATAAATGTACATGTTCTAAGAGTATGTGCTTTATAAATGTACATGTTCTAAGAGTATGTGTTTTATAAATGTACATGTTCTAAGAGTATGTGTTTTATATATGTACATGTTCTAAGAGTATGTGTTTTATAAATGTACATGTTCTAAGAGTATGTGTTTTATAAATGTACATGTTCTAAGAGTATGTGCTTTATATATGTACATGTTCTAAGAGTATGTGTTTTTATAAATGTACATGTTCTAAGAGTATGTGCTTTATATATGTACATGTTCTAAGAGTATGTGCTTTATATATGTACATGTTCTAAGAGTATGTGCTTTATATATGTACATGTTCTAAGAGTATGTGCTTTATATATGTACATGTTCTAAGAGTATGTGTTTTTATAAATATACATGTTCTAAGAGTATGTGTTTTTATAAATATACATGTTCTAAGAGTATGTGCTTTATAAATATACATGTTCTAAGAGTATGTGCTTTATAAATGTACATGTTCTAAGAGTATGTGTTTTATAAATGTACATGTTCTAAGAGTATGTGCTTTATAAATGTACATGTTCTAAGAGTATGTGCTTTATAAATGTACATGTTCTAAGAGTATGTGCTTTATATATGTACATGTTCTAAGAGTATGTGCTTTATAAATGTACATGTTCTAAGAGTATGTGCTTTATAAATGTACATGTTCTAAGAGTATGTGCTTTATATATGTACATGTTCTAAGAGTATGTGCTTTATAAATGTACATGTTCTAAGAGTATGTGCTTTATAAATGTACATGTTCTAAGAGTATGTGCTTTATAAATGTACATGTTCTAAGAGTATGTGCTTTATAAATGTACATGTTCTAAGAGTATGTGCTTTATAAATGTACATGTTCTAAGAGTATGTGCTTTATAAATGTACATGTTCTAAGAGTATGTGCTTTATATATGTACATGTTCTAAGAGTATGTGTTTTTATAAATGTACATGTTCTAAGAGTATGTGCTTTATATATGTACATGTTCTAAGAGTATGTGCTTTATATATGTACATGTTCTAAGAGTATGTGCTTTATATATGTACATGTTCTAAGAGTATGTGCTTTATATATGTACATGTTCTAAGAGTATGTGTTTTTATAAATATACATGTTCTAAGAGTATGTGTTTTTATAAATGTACATGTTCTAAGAGTATGTGTTTTATAAATGTACATGTTCTAAGAGTATGTGCTTTATAAATGTACATGTTCTAAGAGTATGTGCTTTTATAGAAAACACGAATGACCGCACTGTGGTCACAACCTGCAATACAAAAGTATATATATTTTCGCCCCCTCTGTCCACTCAACTCCCTCATTCTTGCTGTTGAAAGTATTATACAATTAATCTTTGAGAGTCTTCATGGTTTGGTTCAATATCAATTGAGTCTGACAGACAGCTGGGTCTGGTTTCAGGCAACTACTACACCCATTCTGTAGAGAAGTGGCAGGAAGGGTCATGTTATTATCCTCTCTGAGGTATGTAGATTACAGTGGATCTCGGCTCGGGCTTCAAGAACATCACGGCTGTGTTCATTACCAGGTTTCTGGTAGAGTGCTCGCCAAGTGGCTTAAGCATTAAAGCAAGCACTCCATACAAAACCGTGGATAAGGAACAGCTAGCTTGGTAAGCGCTAGCTAGTTGCTTGGTAACTGAACACATCCCGGGTTTCTTATCTTTCAGGTTCATGTTATTTCAGGCAATGATAAAGAAACATTATTTCACAGCTCGGCTTACATTTTGTAATCTGTCTCATTAACCTTGTGCCGTGTTTGTCCCGTGTTCCTGTGTGAATAAATAACATTAGAACGAGTCATGTCTGTCCCATGTTCCCTTGTCAATGAATAAGGTAAGGTAGGGCCGTGTGTGTTCTTTGTTCCCATGTGAAAGAATAAGATTATATATAGAGCCGTGTCTTTCCCGTGTTTCCATGTGAATGAATAAGACTAGATAGAGCCATGTCTCTCCCATGTTCCCATGTAAATGAATAAGATTAGATAGAGCCATGTCTGTCCCATGTTCCCATGTAAATGAATAAGATTAGATAGAGCCGTGTCTCTCCCATGTTCCCATGTAAATGAATAAGATTAGATAAAGCCTTGTTTCTCCCGTGTTCCCATGTAAATGAATAAGATTAGATAGAGCCATGTCTCTCCCATGTTCCCATGTAAATGAATAAGATTAGATAGACCCGTGTCTCTCCCATGCTCCCATGTAAATGAATAAGATTCGATAGAGCCGTGTTTCTCCCATGTTCCCATGTAAATGAATAAGATTAGATAGAGCCGTGTCTCTCCCATGTTCCCATGTAAATGAATAAGATTAGATAGAGCCATGTCTCTCCCATGTTCCCATGTAAATGAATAAGATTAGATAGAGCCGTGTCTCTCCCATGTTCCCATGTAAATGAATAAGATTAGATAAAGCCTTGTTTCTCCCGTGTTCCCATGTAAATGAATAAGATTAGATAGAGCCATGTCTCTCCCATGTTCCCATGTAAATGAATAAGATTAGATAGAGCCGTGTCTCTCCCATGTTCCCATGTAAATGAATAAGATTAGATAGACCCGTGTCTCTCCCATGCTCCCATGTAAATGAATAAGATTCGATAGAGCCTTGTCTCTCCCATGTTCCCATGTAAATGAATAAGATTAGATAGAGCCATGTCTCTCCCATGTTCCCATGTAAATGAATAAGATTAGATAGAGCCATGTCTCTCCCATGTTCCCATGTAAATGAATAAGATTAGATAGAGCCGTGTCTCTCCCATGTTCCCATGTAAATGAATAAGATTAGATAGACCCGTGTCTCTCCCATGCTCCCATGTAAATGAATAAGATTCGATAGAGCCTTGTCTCTCCCATGTTCCCATGTAAATGAATAAGATTAGATAGAGCCTTGTTTCTCCCATGTTCCCATGTAAATTAATAAGATTGGATAGAGCCATGTCTCTACCATGTTCCCATGTAAATGAATAAGATTAGATAGAGCCTTGTTTCTCCCGTGTTCCCATGTAAATTAATAAGATTAGATAGAGCCATGTCTCTCCCATGTTCCCATGTAAATTAATAAGATTAGCTAGAGCCTTGTTTCTCCCGTGTTCCCATGTAAATTAATAAGATTAGATAGAGCCATGTCTCTCCCTTGTTCCCATGTAAATTAATAAGATTAGATAGACCCGTGTCTCTCCCATGTTCCCATGTAAATGAATAAGATTAGATAGAGCCTTGTTTCTCCCATGTTCCCATGTAAATGAATAAGATTAGATAGAGCCATGTCTCTCCCATGTTCCCATGTAAATGAATAAGATTAGATAGAGCCGTGTCTCTCCCATGTTCCCATGTAAATGAATAAGATTAGATAGAGCCATGTCTCTCCCATGTTCCCATGTAAATTAATATGATTAGATAGAGCCTTGTTTCTCCCGTGTTCCCATGTAAATGAATAAGATTAGATAGAGCCATGTCTGTCCCATGTTCCCACGTAAATGAATAAGATTAGATAGAGCCATGTCTCTCCCATGTTCCCATGTAAATGAATAAGATTAGATAGAGCCTTGTTTCTCCCATGTTCCCATGTAAATGAATAAGATTAGATAGAGCCGTGTCTCTCCCATGTTCCCATGTAAATGAATAAGATTAGATAGAGCTGTGTCTCTCCCATGTTCCCATGTAAATTAATAAGATTAGATAGAGCCTTGTTTCTCCCGTGTTCCCATGTAAATGAATAAGATTAGATAGAGCCATGTCTGTCCCATGTTCCCACGTAAATGAATAAGATTAGATAGAGCCATGTCTCTCCCATGTTCCCATGTAAATGAATAAGATTAGATAGAGCCTTGTTTCTCCCATGTTCCCATGTAAATGAATAAGATTAGATAGAGCCGTGTCTCTCCCATGTTCCCATGTAAATGAATAAGATTAGATAGAGCCGTGTCTCTCCCATGTCCCCATGTAAATTAATAAGATTAGATAGAGCCTTGTTTCTCCCGTGTTCCCATGTAAATGAATAAGATTAGATAGAGCCGTGTCTCTCCCATGTTCCCATGTAAATGAATAAGATTAGATAGAGCCGTGTCTCTCCCATGTTCCCATGTAAATGAATAAGATTAGATAGAGCCTTGTTTCTCCCATGTTCCCATGTAAATGAATAAGATTAGATAGAGCCGTGTCTCTCCCATGTTCCCATGTAAATGAATAAGATTAGATAGAGCCGTGTCTCTCCCATGTTCCCATGTAAATGAATAAGATTAGATAGAGCCTTGTTTCTCCCATGTTCCCATGTAAATGAATAAGATTAGATAGAGCCATGTCTGTCCCGTGCTCCCATGTAAATGAATAAGATAAGATAAAGCAATGTCTCTCCCATGTTCCCATGTAAATGAATAAGATTAGATAGAGCCTTGTTTCTCCCGTGCTCCCATGTAAATGAATAAGATAAGATGAAGCTGGGTCTGTCCCGTGCTCCCATGTGAATGAATAAGATTAGATAAAGCCATGTCTGTCCCATGTTCCCACCACCAGGTGTTGTTTGTGGCCTGTAAGCACATTATGTACACACACACACACACACACACACACACACACACACACACACACACACACACACACACACACACACACACACACACACACACACACACTGAAATGGAATATCATAAGGCGAGGGTGAAAATGATGTCGAGATGGACCTTGAATAGTCCCGTCCACCCATCTCTACCATGTTTGGATATGTTTTGGCATTGCCATCCCAGATGCGACTGCCATGATAGCTATGAGACTGCCAAAGTGTCTTGTCTGGATTAGATTCCCAACCTGAATATGAACTTTCATTCTGGTGCTTCACAAGCGGGTGTTGCATCAATCAGTGTGCCATGATGCCATCCTTTGGAGTGCCAGTAAGATGGTTGTCCCATCTGCTCACATCCTCTGGTGGACTTTAAAGATTACACGGTGTATTTCACAAAGGTAGGCCATTGTGTACCGGTACCTTGGCTAAATACTAAATTTCTGCCTTGACTACTGCTGGTATAAACGCTGTCGATCTATAGCATCGATGCTTTGGTAATGACTAGGGATCTTTTATTGAATTATACAAGGTGTTTCAAAAGCAACAGTGCAGTAAAAACTTAACACCTCTTGTGCAAAATGATGAGGCTTTCAGAGAAAACTATTTATTGTCAAATACAACAAATATATGTTATTTCGTTTGAGCGAGTCAATGGTACCTGTAACCGAGTGCTGATGATTAAAAAAAAGTAAAACGGCATTTTAAGATAAGAGGGAGACAGAACATCAGGTGGTGGAAGCTCAACGATCTGGATGTGAAGGAGAAATGTAGAGAGCAGATGGAGAGACAGGTAAGATAAATTATAACACACACCGTAGAAGACTGGTGGAACCTGGCAGCAGATAGAATGAGAAAAACTGGTGAAGAAGTATGTAAAGAAGAAGATCATCAGAGAAGAGGGAGGATGGAAAAGAAGCTTGGTGGTGGAATGAAAACACGGAAAGTGTAGTTCGAGAAAAAGAGGTACTGTTAAAGCAGTGGAGACTCAGGGCTGGAAGAAGACAGATAACAAGGTGATTGATAGAGGTCCCTGGCTTTTTGCTTTAAATAGGAGAGGAAATTCCAAAGGCTGGAGGCAAAGTATTCAAGAAAAAGACTATCAAATAGTTAGACTCCTATCACACACCTTTAATATATGGGAGAGAGTTACAGATCAGAGATTGATAAAAATGGTGGAAATCCATGAAGGTCATTTCGGATTCATACCCGGAAGAAGCATCATGGATATCCTTGTTTTGAGATGTGATGCAGAATTACCGAGAACGTCAAAGCAACATAAAGCTTGTATTCATTGATTATGGAGAAGGCTTATGACCGGGGGCCTTGGGAGGAAGTCTGGAGATGTGCAAGAATTTGTGGAGTTTGTGCAGTATGTACGACTATTGCAGGATATGTATAATGAGCACCAGACAAGATTAGGAAGCACTGTGGGAGGGAGTGTGCGGTTTGAAGTTAAAGATGGAGGGCACCAAGGATCGGCACTGACCCACTTCCTCTTCCTGATTGTCATGGATGTTCTAACTGAGCAACTGAGACAGGAAGTGCTGTGATCAATAGTATTTGGAGATGACATTGAGCTGCGTGGTGGGGATGATGAGAATATGACTCAGTTTCTGGAGAAATGGAGACAACGCAGAAGATAGAGGTATACAAAGATCAGTAGACCAAAGTCTCAATATGTTGTTGTAGTTGTTGTTGTAGTTGTTGTTGTAGTTGTTGTTTCATGGGGAAGATGGGAGGAGGTATGGGGAGGTCCTAAACTCACTACTGGTGCCATACGATCACATTCTGGTGCAACGAAGAGTCAGAATTAATGGAAACGAGTCCTTAACTGACATAGACTAAGAATAACTAGCAAGATGTCCGAAAGTTGTCTACGTGAGATGCGGTGGACCTGGGCACGACATTTAATGGGGGAAAAAGGGGAAGGTCGGTTCTACAGAGTGTTGTTTACAGACAATGGGACTAGGGAATGGGGGATTGGGGATAGTTGGGGAGTATTGGGGAAATAGGGGAATATTTACAAGCGGATATGGAGGCCAAATGCCATATCCGCAACATTGCACCCTTCTCTACCCTCGGGGCGTCCCGACCCGATAAATTTTTACCTATTTTAGTGTGGCACTCAGATGTAGTTCCCTCTACTATTAACTCTACCCTGAGTGCGACAGTTTTACGGATATTCACAAATGAGTAAATATGTCCCCCTGCGACGTTGCACCCTTCTCCTCACAGAAACATACCCACAGGATAACCGAATTGCGGAAAGAATTCGCAAACTAAACATACAGCCGGTAGGGAGCATTATTTACACAAGACTACGCTGATATTTACACTACGATCCAGGACCTGTTTTTGGAGGAACACATGCAGATGTTATGCATAGAGAGAGCACGCATGCCAGCATCGATACACCAACCCACGAGTGCTCTGTGGCCTTACGGCCTTTAATAATGTGCAGAGCACCCCATCCAAGCACCAAAAGCACCACCCCAGCACCAATCGGTGCAGTCACCATTGTTCAATGAATAAAAATAAATTCAACAACCCCTAACCCTGCAGGTGTCTCTTGCCTCTTTCAAAAAAAAATAAAGAAAGGCGCCAACCGCGTCCATTTCTGTATTGTGGCCGTCAGGGGGCCAACTATAAGTGGTTCACCTTGTATGGCATAGGTGCCACGTTGACCCATAGGTCCATTCACGGGTGGTGCTTGGCCGCAAAAGAACTGCGGTCCATTGTGGGTGGCCACCAAAATTGCGGTCCATATGGTGTATCGATCCAGGCAGCAAGCAGCGAAAGTGCAGGCCCACAACTGCGTAGCCAGCACCTCTCTCTCCTCTCTCTCTACCCCAAAGCCAGATCCTCGGAGGTGGGAGACAAAAGAAGCAGACAAGTGAGTAAGGTGGTAAGGGCGCAAAAGTGCACGCAATATAAGATGATGCACACTGGGGGCACATGGGAACCAGGTGAGACAGGTACGTTCCTACCGTACGCCCCCCCCCCCCCCACCAGGTAACCTACATGGCCCCTCCCTTACCCCTTACTGTATCCACAAAACACAACACTACCCATAAACATCTACTTTACAAATCAACAAACATCCCTACTGTCTTCCCCGTTCCTCCCATATACCAAATTCGTCTTCTCTCCCTCCTAACCAATCAAATTTGCCATTTTCAACTCAACATCATAATTTGCCATCTCCAACTCAACATCAAAATTTGCCATTACCAATTCATCATCAGTCCCTCCTAGGGAGGGAGAGATGGAATCACCCCAATGTCTCATCCACGTCGTGATGCGTCTCACAAATCCTCACAGCAATTCTCATTTCCTGCAACAGAACAAAGAAAACACAGGTGTGGAGTCATCATCATCACCACAGGTAAGTGGCTGCGTATGGTGCGACAGGTTCATCAATCCTAACTATTTCCTAAATGACTTTAACAACTTTACACTACCCGGGGTCTTTCTCCGGCCAAACCATTGGCCCTCTTACACTATGGGTTCTAAAAACCAATTCCCATTGGCCAAACTGTGGTGCTTTTCAATTTGGGGTCTCACTCCCCCGATTCATCTCCCGGTGCCCTCGCACAATTTCTGGGCCGCGACGTGTAGCTCTCCCCAACAGGTCTACACACCTCCACCACTGCAGTTGCCTCCGAGCTTACCTGCTCCTTACCCTAACCTAACTACCTGGGGAAGGCCCTCTGGCGCTCTCCCCACTCGGTGCCCTCTCTGGCACTGGGCTACCCGGGTCCGTCCTCCGGATCCTCGGGCCCCACTGACACTAACGGCTCCCGGAGCCCACCTGCGGCCTCACCTGGCCGACATCCTCACAGTGGTGGAGTGCCCAACCAACTACACACACTAACAGGCTACACGCCCAGCCATTTCCACAACACTAATGCACCCATCCACAATACCATTCTGCAACCGCACCACAAATGCCAATATCCAACCACAATTTACCTATACCCTCTACCTAACACTTACACTACCCGCCCCGGGTATCCGTGATGGGGGTCCACTCTTCCCCCATTCACACCTTCGCACCATGCACACCACTCCGTACCACTTACTCCAACTCTCTCCACACACCTGTACTTGCACACCTGTGCTCTCATTCTTGGTGCCGCCTGCACCCTTCTCTCCCCAAGCGCATTCGCGCTGACCCACACACTCACTACTCACACACTGTTCCACACACCTGTCCAGTTGCACACCTGTGCAATCACACCTGTTCAATTCTCACACACACAGCATCATCTCAGCTAACTACTCCCTTCTAAAACTTGCGCTTCCCAGTCTTCCCTTTAAACTATTGCGCTCCCACGTCATTATCATCCACACTAATCTACCTGCGTCCCCACTACAGGTATCAGTCACTAACTAAACTTAACGTCACCTAATGTCATCTTCTAGGGCCCTATCAATATAACCTAACCCACCCGGGCTAGTTTTCACTGCCATACACCCCATAATCTATAGCTCCTTTGCCCCCATTATGGGAAGGGTGGCAGGGATGCCCCCCTTACCCACCGGGCCCATCGCTCATCAATCCCCCAGTCCTCTGGCACTAATAAGCCCCACTTATTCAGAGGTACTGGGTCCCGCCTCGGCATCTAAAGCCGAGGCAATCCACGGGGGCGCCTGCTCGCCGGTGTAAGGTCTTATCCGGTCGGCGTGGACGATCCGAGGGAGGGCTCGTGGCCCCATTTTGATCTTAATGACCACGTCACAGATTTGCGACAGGACGACTCCTGGGCCTTGCCAGGGGGAGGTGAGCTTTGGGCACCTTCCCTTCCGCCTCCGGGGATTAAAGAACCAAATCTTCATCCCCGGAGCGTATTGACTCCCGTGGCTCCGGTCGTCGTACCTGCGCTTCATCTTTTCCCCCGCCAGATGGAGTTGGCGGCGGGCGAAGGCATGGACTAGCTCCATGCCTACCTCTAGGTGACGTGCGTACCCCTCCCTCGGCGGGTTAACCACTGTGTCTGGCACGGGACCGCATAGCAAGTCGGCGGGAGCCCGTAACTCCCGCCCATACATAAGCAACGCTGGACTGCATGCGGTGGCCCCGTGCTGGCTGGTTCGGTAGGCCATAAGCAAATAAGGGAGATGTTCGTCCCAGTCATCCTGACGGGTGGCGGTGAACAGTGCCAGTTGTTGGATTAGAGTTCGGTTAAATCTTTCCACCATCCCGTCAGATTGAGGTCTTAAAGGCGTTGTTCTGGTTTTCCGAATTGACAGGAGACTGCACACATCTTTTAGCAATTTGCTCTCAAAATTTCGTCCCTGGTCGGTGTGCAACTCCTGTGGAATCCCATGCCGGCACACAAATCCTTCCACGAAGGCCTGCGCTACCACCCCTGCTTCTTGGTTGGGGAGGGCGTAGGCCTCCGGCCACTTGGTGAAGTAGTCCATCACAACGAGGATGTACTTATTACCTAGGCGGGTGCGGGGTAGTGGGCCTAGGATATCCATGGCCACCCGCTCTAGGGGGGCCCCCACCTGGTGTAATTGAAGGGGGGCCCTCATCCTCCGTGCTGGTCCCTTTTTGGCAGTACAGGCGTCGCATCTCTGACACCAGTCCTGTATGTCGCGCCCCATATTCACCCAATAAAACCTCCGGCGTACCCGCGATATTGTCTTTGTTCTGCCCAAATGGCCGCCGGAGCGGGTACCATGCACCTGTTGCAATATGACGTTCTTGAATTTGTCAGGGACTATCACCAGCCAGGAAGTTCTATCAGAGGGAACCTCCACCCACTTGCGATACAAGATGTTGCCTTTCAATTCCAGGGTCTGCCACTGAGCCCAATATGCCTTTGTTTGCGCCCCGAGGGGGGTGACCTCTTCCCCCTTAGGTCTTTGCCCCAATTTGACCCAATTGAACACTGGCCCCAGGACAGGATCCTCCTGCTGGGCCGTGCTCCATGCCAAAGTTCCGAATTCCTCATCTGCGGTTAGTGGCAAAATTGGCCCTCTCACCCGGGTTGCCCGGACAACGAGGGTCGGGTCCGAATCGCCCAATTGTTCCCTCTCCTCGTGTCTCGCACAAAATTTGCAGTTTTCCCCCAGACAAGGACGCCGAGAGAGTGCGTCCGCATTACCATGGGCCTTCCCGGCCCTATGGGCCACATCAAAATTGTACTGCTGCAACTTTTCCAACCACCTTGCAATTTGGCCCTCTGGTTCCTTGAACCGAAGGAGCCATTGCAAGGAGGAATGGTCAGTTCTAACCAAAAATTTCCGCCCGTACAAGTACGGGTGGAAATGGTTCATGGCAGCCAGCGTAGCCAATAACTCTTTGCGAGTGACGCAATAATTTCGCTCGGGCCTACTTAAGGCCCGACTATAATAACCAATCACTCTCTCCACACCCTCCTGTGTCTGAGACAAAACTGCGCCCAATCCTTCCTGGCTCGCATCCGTGTCCAGGGTAAATGCCCCGTTGCTAGTGGGGTAAGCTAGAAGGGGTGCGGATGTCAGACACCCCTTCAATTTTTGGAAGGCCTCGTGGCACTCCCGTGTCCAATTAAATCGCGTCCCCTTCTCCGTAAGCCGGTGGAGGGGATGTGCCAACTCCGCAAATTTCGCCACAAAGCGCCGGTAGTAGGAGCAGAGTCCCAAGAATCCCCGCACCTCTTTGATGGTACGTGGTGCGGGCCACTCCTCTACCGCTTTAATTTTGTCTGGGTCCGTTTTTACCCCCTCGCGGCCGATCACGTGACCTAGATAGGCCACCTCTCTTGCAAACAAAGTGCACTTACTCGGGTTCAGCTTCAACCCTGCCTGTCTGAGGCACCCGAACACCTGGTCCAAATTAGCTACTGCCTGGGGGAACGTTTGGGCATGTACCAGGACGTCATCCAGGTACACCAGGCATGATTGCCATGGCATGCCGCCTAGTACATGCTCCATCAATCTTTCAAAGGTGGCGGGGGCGTTACACAAACCAAACGGCATCACAGTAAACTGATACAGTCCCTTACCTGTGGAAAATGCCGTTTTCTCCTTCCCTGCCCTATCCATCTCCACCTGCCAATACCCACTCTTGAGGTCCAAAGTTGTGAACCAATTTGAGCCCGCAACGGCATCGAGGGTGTCATCAATCCTTGGCAGGGGATATGAGTCCTTGAGTGTCACGTTGTTTAGCTGGCGATAGTCCACGCAGAACCGCGTGGTCCCATCCTTCTTTTTGACCAGCACAACAGGTGACATCCAAGGACTTCCCGAGGGCTCGATCACACCTGCGTCGAGCATTTTTTCAACCTGCTCGTCAGCTTCCGCCCTCTTGCTCCAAGGGAGCCGTCGGGCGGCCTGACGAATAGGCCGGGCCTCACCGGTGTGGATCTGATGTTTCACCAGGCCCGTACGTCCAATATCCTCGGTGGACAGGGAGAAGAGGTCCAAATGGGACCCAACCAGTTTGTGTAAGGCCTCCCTCTGGGTACCTCCCAACTCTACGCTACTACGATTTACCATCTCGCAAATGGGATCGGGCCAATTCCTACTTGTTATTGAAGGCTCCCCCCGGGGTCGGCTCGGCTGGACGTTCTCGCCCCTCACTGTCGCGACTTCCTCAACTGGGGTGCAGCCAGCTACCCTCGTGCCCCTTACTATAGTGCGTGGTTCTGTACTCATATTTATTACTCGGACGGCCACTATCGGTCCGTCCGTTTTTACAAGGGTGCGGCCCACGATTAAACCCGGTATGGACTGCGCTGCCACCGGTTCGACCAGGCCGCAGGACTCCTGCCACGTTGGGCGAGCTGCCCACCGGGCCGGCACTATCGCCTCGGCCCTTGGGGGGATGGTCACGGCCTCGGAAGCCTCCAGCTCCGCTCTCTCGGCCGTGCTCACTCCCCCTAACGGCAGCTCTTCTTCTCCCACCTGCAGGATCCCCCGGCACAAGTCGATTTTACAGCCGCTGGCAGTCAACAGGTCCAACCCTATTAAACATGGGTCGCACACCTCCGCCACCCAAACATCTATCTCCCTCCTTACCGACCCTAACTTGAGGGTCACAGAACCACGCCCTATGATCGGGGCCGTTACCCCGGTAGCAAGCTGCAAACTATAATTTTGCAGGCGCTGGATCTTATCCCAGCCACCTGCGCTCGAATCAAGGACCACAGGGCTGATGATCGTGGCGCTAGCTCCTGTGTCCACTACGGCGTCTACCCCCACGCCGGCAATTTTGCATCTAATTGTCAGGCTACCGGTTCCAATTTGGCTACAATAAATGACCTGTCGCGTCAATGAGGGCTCTCCTCCATCCTCTTCTGCCGAACACCGCCCTACGTGCCCGACACCTTCTAGTTTCCCGGGGTCTGGCGGGGGGGTGTCTGGGGTCGGCTAACCCGCTCCCCCCTGGGCGGAGTTGAGGACCTCAACCGCCGGGGATCATCCCGGCGCGTGGCTCGACAGTGCCGCGCCAGGTGACCCAGACGGTTGCAAGTGTAGCACCTCACCTGGTAAGGTGCTTGTCTCCGGAATTCCAAATTTCCCCCCCTGTAGGTCCGAATTGGATTACCCGCTCGTGGTCCACCGCGGGCCACCTCCGGGGCCGCCTGCCATGGTCCAGGTCCCGCCAGGCGCTGGTCCACCAGCCTCCGGACCATGCCCGCCAGGTCAGGACCCACGTCGGGGGCGGGCCCCCTAAGGGGTCCGCCCTCCATCGGGGGTCCCACCTGGCGGACCGCCATTGCGAAACGCTCGCCCCCCCGGGCCAGGGGCCTCGCTGCTTCCCAACGGGCCGCAGCGTCAGCCGCCTGGCTCAGAGTCTGCGGGCGCCACATGGCGAGCTGTTGCCGGAGCTCAATGTCCGGGAGGGCCTGGATAAAATGGTCCAGCGCCAGGCTTTCCCGGGAATCCGCTGCCATGCTAGCATGTGCGATCCCCACTGCGCGGCGAATGTCGTGGGCAAGTTCCCTGATGGCTTCCTGGGGCTTGCGCTTTCGCAGCGCGAGCTGAGCTTTAACAAGCTCGCTCTGCTGTTCTATGCCGAATCGATTAATTAGGGCGTCGCGGAGGGCTGGCAGGGTGAGAGCACCCGCTGGTAATGCCGTCAGCACCTCCGCCGCCGCGCCGCGCAATGCGGCCACCAGGTGTACTCCACCTTCGTCCTCACCCCAACCGTTGCCCTTACACACAGTCGAACTGCGCCAGGTACGCGCGTAGATCACTCTTGCCGTCATACGGCGCGAGTGGGACCTTGTGGGACCACCTCGTATGCGAGTCGTTGCCCGCCTGCCGGACCCCGTGCGTCGCCCCTTGCGGGGTCAGCGCGGGGCCGAACCGGCCGGGCCCCCACAGTACATTACCCCCAAGGGGCTCTCGTGCCTCCCCGGTCCCTCCAACAACTACCCCTGTTGGTGTCGATGCATGGGTCACACCTCCGCAACCCGCTACCCATTCCATACCACCACAACCTTGCTCACCCACACCTCGCACCTCTCGCTCCATACCCTCCGGACCAACCATACACCTCACTCTTGGCCTCTCACGAACATCCGGGTCTATCTCGACCCCCAAGCTTATCAAATCACCTGGCGCATCATACGCACGACCATATTGGTCACCACTTACACCGGGTCCTCTTTCTCTTCGCTTCTCCTCCATCACCTGCGAATCCCTCATCCGGTTAATGAGCACATCATCACGATCCGAACACAGACTTTGGACCAATTCTTTTACCTCCTCTTTTATCTCTTTCTTATCCTCTCTCCGTCGCTTCTTAATTTCGCTCACCCCTTCTTCCACTTCTTCTAATTTCTGTTTCACCTCCTTCATCTCCTCGTGCGCCCCTTTAAGTTCTTCCTCTAACTCCACTTTATTTTTTTCTATGTGCTCCCGCACCTCCCGCTCTTTAACCTCCATCACCTCTACCACCTTGTTCATTTTTCTCGTCAAGTCCTCATGTACCGTCTGACACTCTTTTTTAATTACCCCTACGTCCTTTTTCATCTCTTTCTGCGTCGATTTTAACCCCTCTATTACCGCTGTGTTCTTCTTTACCTGTTCCCCCAACTCCTTTTGTCCCACTGTCAGTTGTTCTACTCCCAGCGTCAACTCCTCTATACCCCCTTGCAATTTTACAGTCCACTTTCTCACCTCCTTCTCCATGCGCTCCTTACAGTGCCTCACCTCCTCGCGCACTCCTCCGACCTCCTCACTCACCCCTCTTCTGATCTCCTCTCCCATCACTTGCATCTCCTGCCCAGATGCCACCCTCATCTGCTCCATTTCCTCCCTGTGAGCATCCAGTTTGGTTTCTACCCCCATTCTGACCCCCTCTATCTGCTGCCCCATTTATTTAACTTCCCTTTCCGCTTGGTCCCTCATGTCCCTCAATTTGCCTTCCATCCTGTTTTCTAACCCCTCTAACCCCTTTTGCATCCCTTCCATTTGATTCTCTTGAGCGGCCATTCTGTTTTCTACCCCCGTTAACCCATTCTTTACTTCTTTTATCCCGTTGTCTAACCCCTCAAAATTATTGTCTAACTTCCCAAATTTCTTGTCTAACTCCTCAAAATTATTGTCTAACTTCCCAAATTTCTTGTCTAACTCCTCAAAATTATTGTCTAACTTCCCAAATTTCTTGTCTAACCCCTCACCGGTACCCCTCGCTTCGTCCCTCATTACCCCCATTTGGCCCCCCAAGTCATTCCTCAGGTCTTCACTTGTCTGGACCATGAGCGCCTTTATTTGTTCCATAAATAGGCCCCAATCCATCGGCGGCGCTGCTACGGTCACGGGCGCGGCTAAATTTGGCGCCACAATAATCATGTGCGCGAGGCCGCCATTTTGTGCGTCCGTAACGTCGGGCGCAACGATGCTATTTTGTGCGTCTGCTACCCTCACTGCTTCGCTCTCCTCACGTCCCTCAATTTGGTCCTGGACCGACCCTGCCTCACTCTCCTCTACCGGACCCCAGCCGTGTTGGTCTGCCATAGCGCGACTTTCAAAATTCGGGTTTTTATATTTTGTAAAACACAATTAAATTTCGCTGTTATAATTTCGAGCGCGGGAAACGCGCTCCGGATCGAATTCTACCTCCCAACACCAATTGTTACCCTAGTGGTACAATTGGTGTTCCAAAATTTGGGCCTAATAAATTTAGTCCCAGGTCCGAATCCGACACTCCTGACACCAATTGTTACAGACGCGGTTGTGGATGTTAGTTTACCGAGCGGTTTGGTATGACCGCGTCTGCACAGTTTACCCGATTATGCTCGAACGTTGACTAAGTCGCGCTATGCTAAATCAATGATGGAAAAGACACAACGGCTGGATTAAAATGACACGACACCAAGGGTTCAGTTCTCAAGACCTCCGGAGGAGGTTATAATATTGCGGAAGGTCAGATTACAGGGATGAGAGAGACAGCATAGTAAGGTAGGCACTTAATTACGGTCTTATAATAGCCCCGACAGACGACAGATAAACAGGACAAAACTGACTCACACGGGGATTGATGGCAAGGAAAGCGGGTAGTCGATGGCTCAAGGTGCACCTTGGCGCAGGGACAGGGTACAGTACGGTCCAGTAGATGCAGGGAGGTCACAGCGCTCGGAGGTCGCGACTGGTTCTTTCCTCTTCAAGCTCGGGGCGCATCTCTCGTCACGTCCGGTAAGTCGCTGCGTATATCCGGCGGGGAGTGACACGCCCTCGGCTCGTTAGCTCCGCCCCAGATGGAATCGGCCCGTTGCTTCTCATTGGGTGCGGGGGTTACTGGCTCCGCCCTTGACGAGGAGCTGACAGCCAGCCCCTTCGTGGTAACCCCGTGGGCGCACATGGCAATGGCGGCTAACCAAGCCGGTGTGAGGACGCACACTCCCCGCACGCCGCGCCGCGCCCCTCTGTTGTTGTAGTTGTTGTTGTTGTAGTTGTTGTTGTAGTTGTTGTTTCATGGGGAAGATGGGAGGAGGTATGGGGAGGTCCTAAACTCACTACTGGTGCCATACGATCACATTCTGGTGCAACGAAGAGTCAGAATTAATGGAAACGAGTCCTTAACTGACATAGACTAAGAATAACTAGCAAGATGTCCGAAAGTTGTATACGTGAGATGCGGTGGACCTGGGCACGACATTTAATGGGGGAAAAAGGGGAAGGTCGGTTCTACAGAGTGTTGTTTACAGACAATGGGACTAGGGAATGGGGGATTGGGGATAGTTGGGGAGTATTGGGGAAATAGGGGAATATTTACAAGCGGATATGGAGGCCAAATGCCATATCCGCAACAATATTATTTGTCAGTTTGAGCCTAGGGAAGAGGATCAAGCTGAAAGTGTGAAGATTATGGGTGGAAATCTGGAGAAAGAGAGTAGCTTCAAGTATCTGGGATCAGTGGTGGCAGAAGATGGAAATGGAAATTAAGCAACGGACTAGTTGTGGTTGGAAGAACTGGAGGAAGTGCAGTCGTTTGTGTGATAGAAAACTGCCGATGAAACTGAAAGGAGTAATTTATAAGACAGTTAGAGACCGACTTTGTTATATTGTGCGGAAACTTGGGCAACATCAAAGAACGAGGAACAGAAACTGGATCCAAATGAGATGTGGATTCTGAAATGGATATGTGAAGTGATGAGATTAGGAGCCAGTTTATCAGGGGTTGAGTGAGGATTGTGGAAGCATCGAAGAAAGTAGCCAAGAAGAGATGAAATTGGTTTGGTCATCTGATGAGGAGAAAGAGAGAGAGTGGTGAGGCAAGTGATGGAGATAGAACTGCCAGGAAAAAGGAGAAGAGGAAGCCCTAAGATCAGATGGGAGGATGCGGTAGTGAGAGATTTAGAAGTTGTGGGATTGGAAGAAGAATGGGCGACTGACGGAAGGAGATGGAGAAGGGTGAACACTGAACAACCATCATTGTGGCATCCCCAAGTAAAGATGAGATGCCAAAGATAAAGAAGAGGAAGAATCATCCATGCAAATAAACTAGCAGACATTTTAATTTTAAGATTATCAAACACATGAAACACAAGTGTTTCATTCATTGCACAGCGACTTTTGAAACATCCTGGATCATGGTTGTTCAAGGTTGACTTGGATTTTTTATATTTAAGATCACAAAAATAATATTACGGTGCTGCACATGATTTTGTACAATGACATTGTCTGCCTTATGCAGGTTGTACAGAAAGTGACGTCAATGGTGGGTAGAGCATTCTGGGTAAAACCAGGGTGGCAGCCATTGGACCCCATTTGACATTATGGGGCTGATTCACAAAACTTTTACCAGTGGCATTGTGGGACCTTTCCTTGATTGGCTGATGGGTTTTCTTCATCCTTTTGAGCAATGTGTCGGTCTTCATGATATTCTGTCCTTTGCCCACATTACATAAACCATGTTGCGGTTCGCACTCAAGAGTCCCATATCGTCGGGTTTCCAAATCCTGGCTTATAGCTCAACGAACCTCCAGCATGGCCCCATGTATCTGGCCAGGTAAATCTTCCTCCTCAATTATCCCGGTTGCGGCTGTTCAAATCTGATGTAAATGCAACTTCACTGCCAGCCGACCCATGCGTGCTATTCGTCATTCAGATGTCATGCAAATGGATCAAATGATGAAACATTGGGCAGTTAGTCCGGTGTTTTTATATCTCGCTTCTCTTGTGTCTTGCATTTCCCGTGAAGTCATTGCTCGTAAAATTTTCATTGCGTTGCGTTTGTGTTAAAGACGGTGCCATGATGTGGCACTTACCTTGTGCACAGATGGGCAAGGTAGGTTGCGATTCATTTGTTTCGTTTGATCAGGTTGCCCACGGTGCTGCTTGCTGAATGTGTGTTGGTGTACATGGCACCCTCTCAATCTTGCCAGTTGCTACGCTGGGCTGCGGATACCTTCCAAACGGCTCTGTTTCTTAGTTACGAACAGGTGAGCACGTCTTCATTGTGCAAAAAAGAAAGATTGAGCTCTTGCGGCAGCAAGACGTCTCGGTGTGGATTAAAATTGGTTACCTTTCTCAAATATTACAAACATAGTGGTTTGGTTTGCATTTCACTTTGGAACATCTCAATGAGACGTTGTCCAGAAACAAAATCTTAACCGCTGGAGCATCATTGCCATAAGGAAATGCCGATGATGCACCGAGTTTGCAGAAATCATGAGATGAACTTCGGAAATCCAGTACGAATGGTGAAATCCCCACAAACCATGTCAAACCTCCTCTTGCATTTTCCTCCCATGCCAAGGTGAACTTGGGCGATCGTTTTGGCCAAGTCATGATTGAGAATCTCCGCCAGCGGCACTGTTTTCTGGCCGGGGCAATGGTTTGTCACAGCTTCAAAACACAGGTGTGTGCTCGCACCTTTCACTCACCTTGTGAGAACGGTAATTGCATGATCGGTGGATTTATTTGCTCGATTATGACGGACGTTTCATATTAATAGAGGTTCAGATCTGGAACACATTTATAATTCATCCATGCCGGCATGTCCATGACAGGTGAATCCAAATGCCACATCCATTACAACACTTTCCCATCGCCAGTGCCGAAGCCAGTGATGTACAGTTTGGCCGGTATTGCGAGGGTTCTTCAAATTGGACTAAAACTGTTTATGCTCTTCATCAAGTTTGTGTTTGTGTGTCTGGTATTATCGCAAAAAGAGCAGAAGCTGCTGAAGCCAAAAAAGCTTTGGCAATGTCTGTTGTGTTTGCGTTATTTTGTTTTTGTACCACCAAGCCATTATTCTTTTAGTTGAAACAACGGTATTCCCAACTCAGATCGACGACTTTTCAATGTAATCCGACTTAAAGGAAAGGTACGAGCCAGCATTCTGTCGATCGACCGCCTCGATGAGGTTATGCCTGCCTCTATCAGCGAAAGCATAGATAAGGCCAAAGTGAGACACAGCCTCACCATTGAGCAAGTGTTTATACTTGATGAGATGGGACAAATTACTGACGGATATCGAATTTATGCCGGGCTTGGTCCACAACACAGACTTTTATTTCATTTTTCATTCTACGCGGTTGTGCTGTTACAATGCCTCGATCAATGATCGTACTGAAGGCAACACTCACAAGACGAGCATCAACGCGATCAAGCACGTGGTCAGTCTTTTCCCTCATGAATCGGGAACTGCCAGGAACCTATCCCCCTTTTTCCATTGAAACAATGCCCCGACATTTGCGGTGTCGACATTTGTGGCTTCGCAATTCATGTCATTTTTCATGAATCACAAACCTCTGGGAAACTATCTCCCCTCTTCATCTTGGAAAAAATGCCTTGGCATTTGTGGCATTTTCCAGGAACATAACCCCCACGGATGTCAGGGTCCGACAGTATTTCCAAGTATATATATATACACAGTGCATTCAGAAAGTATTCAGACCCCTTCACTTTTTTCACATTTTGTTATGTCGCAGCCTTATGCTGAAATCGTTTAAACTCATTTTTTTCCCTCATCAATCTACACTCAATACCCCATAATAACAAAGAGAAAACAGGATTTTAGAAAGTTTTGGAAATTTATTAAAAAGAAAAAACTGAAATATCACATTGACATAAGTATTCATACCCTTTGCTATGACACTTGAAATTTAGCTCAGGTGCCTCCCATTTCTCTTGATCATCGGTGAGATGTTTCTACACCTTGATTGGAGTCCACCTGTGGTAAATTCAATTGATTGGACATGATTTGGAAAGGCACACACCTGTCTATATAAGGTCTCACAGCTGACAATGCATATCAGAGCAAAAACCAAGCCATGAGGTCGAAGGAACTGCCTGCAGAGCTCAGAGACACGATTGTATCGAGGCACAGATCTGGGGAAGCCTACAAAAAAAAATTCTGCTGCATTGAAGGTTCCCAAGAGCACAGTGGCCTCCATAATTCTTAAATGGAAGAAGTTTGGAACAACCAGGACTCTTCCTAGAGCTGACCGCCCGGCCAAACTGAGCAATCGGGGGAGAAGGGCCTTGGTAAGAGAGGTGACCAAGAACCCGATGGTCACTCTGGCTGAGCTCCAGAGATCCTATGTAGAGATGGGAGAAACTTCCAGAAGGACAATCATCACTGCAACACACCACCGATCTGGGCTTTATGGCAGAGTGGCCAGATGGAAGCCAAACAGTTCAATCTTGGTTTCATCAGACCACAGAATCTTGTTTCTCACAGTCTGAGAGTCCTTTAGGTGCTTTTTTGCAAACTTCAAGCGGGCTTTCATGTGTCTTTCACTGAGGAGAGGCTTCCGTCTGGCCATTCTGCCATAAAGCCCAGATCGTTGGAGTGTTGCAGTGATGGTTGTCCTTCTGGAAGTTTCTCCCATCTCCACACAGGATCTCTGGAGCTCAGCCAGTGTGACCATCGGGTTCTTGGTCACCTCTCTTACCAAGGTCCTTCTCCCCCGATTGCTCAGTTTGGCCGGGCGGCCAGCTCTAGGAAGAGTCCTGGTTGTTCCAAACTTTTTCCATTTAAGAATTATGGAGGCCACTGTGCTCTTGGGAACCTTCAATGCAGCCGGGATTTTTTTCTAGGCTTCCCCAGATCTGTGCCTCGACACAATCCTGTCTCTGAGCTCTACAGGCAGTTCCTTCAACCTCATGGCTTGGTTTTTGCTCTGATATGCATTGTTGGCTGTGAGACATTAAATAGACAGGTGTGTGCCTTTCCAAATCATGTCCAATCAATAGAATTTACCACAGGTGGACTCCAATCAAGGTGTAGAAACATCTCAAAGATGATCAAGAGAAATGGGAGGCACCTGAGCTAAATTTCAAGTGTCATAGCAAAGGGTCTGAATGCTTATGTCAATGTGATATTTCAGTTTTTTCTTTTTAATAAATTTGCAAAACTTTCTAAAATCCTGTTTTCTCTCATTATGGGGTATTGAGTGTAGATTGATGAGCGAAAAAATGAATTTAAACGATTTCAGCATAAGGCTGCAACATAACAAAATGTGAAAAAAGTGAAGGGGTCTGAATACTTTCTGAATGTACTGTGTATATATATATATATATATATAAACAACTTAGCCAAAAGTATGCAGACACCCCCTGTGTCAGCCACACCCATTGCTGACAGGTACATATAATCAAGCACACAGCTATGCAATCTCCATATAGTCAGGTCAAAATACAGTTTAACCCCCAAAAAATTGCTACAAAAGGTTTCTCAACTGATTCTGGTAGGGTTTAGCGTACGTTATAACATACTAAAAGTTTACCAAAGTAGGACCCCCGGAAAAGTGTTTTTTTCAAGATGGCGTCCAAGATGGCCACCGAAACCTCTTAATGATCATAACTATGTAACTATCAACTCAAATTTGATGATCTTGATGTCTATCCCCAGGTTTTTGGGGGCAAGGAACACATTAAGACAACTTTGGATATTACTGAGCTGTTGAATCATTATGAAATTGAACTCATGACCTTCAGCTGTCACCTAATGCACAAACACCTTTGTCCATCGAATAAGTTTCAGAGCGTTCAGTTTTGAGTGTCATCCTCCTCCTCAGTATCGACCTCTTGAGTGTTGTTTGGATTGTCACAGTTTTCAGTTTGGCAAGGGCCACATGCAGCAGTGCAGCGGAGTCCATAGCGTCTGCAGCTGCATCGGGAGGATTTGCATCCCCCCAAACAGTTGCAATGGATAATTTTCAAGAGTTCGTCAGGCGCAGCATTGTTTTGGGTCATAATTGGAATTAACTGATCATTTTCCTGTTTCCATCCCCATTCAGTTGGGTTCATTTCATTTGCCATCCCCATCCATACCATAATTTGAAAGTACACACGTTGGCTATGGAATATTGTTGCAGGTGATGTTGGGGGGAGCCGTTCAGAAGTGACAAATGCTTGAGCAGTTGCCACTTTTTTGGTGAAAATGATATGGCGCAGTGATGATAGCGTATCATTAGACTTGCCACCAAAGAGATCAACCATCAGGTCTTTGCCAAGATCTGATATGTCCTCTTGAGATTTGTTTTGAAGGATGAATGCACTAGCACAGGACTTCATGACAGGATCAGATTTCACTAATTTCCGGAAGGCTGACTTTTTTCCGATGCCGAAAATCCTTGAAGTAGAATCACATCCTGAGTAGGCATGTACAAAGAGCAACTCATTGCACACATCGTCTCCTAAAGTTTCTTTCAACAGGGTAATGTTATACACTCTGTGTTCTTTTGACTGCTTGTTTGCATCAGAACGGAAGTAGATGATCTCATTGTCTGTTCTGGAGTAATGAAGGAGCAAGATCAGCAAATCTGTATCCTCACCGACCAACGTTGTGGTGCAATGACGGGATCGTTCAACAGTTGCCTTAACGATATCAACGTCTGCATCCCCTGGTGACTGAATGACATGGCATCCCCTTTTAGTTAGTGCTGTGCTGATGAGAGCAATCATGTCTGCCTTGTTTTTGTCACGAGACAAAAAGTCGTCCTTTTTGCCTGCAAACTCTGTTTCTGCAGTGAAACTAACAATAGGGTGCAGGTTTTTTCCTCGTCTCTGATGTGTGTTGTCTTTTATGGAGGGACCTTCACCATAGCCATCGAACACCACTGTCGCTTGTCCGTAATGTCTCACAGTGAAGTCTGCATAAGACTCAGCTATTGCATTATATGAGTCGCCTTTGTTCCACGGTAAACGATGGAGCAAAGAGCCACCATCAAGCACGTAACAATCTGTTTTGGGAATAGAGTTCATCACAGCCTCACTTGATAAGTCCGCAGCATGGTCTCGAATTGCCTGAGCAAGCTGAGGTTTGTCTGCTGTTCGAAGAATGTTCCTGGTCTCAAAGAGGGCTGGAGGGTAGGGGCTTAGTTCATACGTCAAAACCTCTTCAAGGGAAAGATCTCCTGACCTTGACACCAGAAGGAAACGCTGGAACAGAAGGGCAGGATCAATGGTACGATCAGGAGCAATCTTCACAGCAGAGATATTCCCAAGGGTTTTGGCTCTGTCTTTCTGCTTGAATTTGTAAGTAAATGCCGACTTTCCGATTATATCTTCAATGATCTTGTTTCCAACCGATTCAAAGTCATGTACATTCACATCTGGCCCAGCCACTATCCCGTTGACAATGTTTCTCAGAGTAGGATCAGATGTGAAGGGTGAGCAGGCTGCAAGCTTTATCCGAATTTTCTCGAGATCAGATGCATCTCTTTTGATGCGCGCCTCAGTTGAGTCTTTGTGTTGCGGACTTGTAGTATAGGTTAGGTTTGTGAAATCCTGCATCGCAATGTTGTACTCGGATGTTACAGGTGCAGATAAGGTCCAAAGGTTTCGCATGTCCTCGGTCATCCCACTGCCGCGAGTTAGACCACCAGTGTTCTTCAGAGACCTCATCAACGTTTGTTCGATGACAAGATCACTACTATGACAGCTCGTGGGCAATGACAGCTCGTGGGCGAACTGCCTGAATTATGGCATGACCAACTGCCGCAACCTTGCGTCTTGTGTCTTTCCCAACGAACAATGTTTCCAGTGCTGTCCGCAGACTAGTCGGAATGAACGATAGGGCTGAATCAAGTTTTAAATCATCACTACTTGGATACTGATTCGTCACGGTAGAAACCTGAGATTTTATATCACTTCTGATTAACCTAGCAGCAGTTTCAATAATAGCGCGTTTTTGGGACTCTTCATCGCCTTCCTGACACGTTTGCTTGTAGTATGATCTCAGAATCTGCGACGTTTGTTCTCTCATCGTAACAATATCGTCCAAGCCTTCTCTTTCACCAAAAAAAATTGAGTCCTTAAAGCGTTCTTTAAGACGCTTTTTCAAACTGTAATTGTCATACGGTTCCGAATCAGGATTACAAAGATACCCTTTCATTATGAGGCTCAAAGATGTAACAGTTAGTTGTTCCTCACTGTTCAGTTCTAGGTAAGCACACATTTTCTGAAATGCTTCATACTTATCTTCATCTTTAGGACGACCACACTTTCTGCGCTTGGCTTCGGGGGCTTTCTGGAACTCTAAAGGCACAGACTTGAAGGACCGGAAATTTCCACTACACGAATGATGATAAAGTCCGTCTGCTGCATGTAAATCTCGTAAATAGTATTCAATCCGACCCTTTACAGTATGTCCCCAATCATCTGAACGGGATTCACAGACCTCCACAATTGTCTCCACAAATTTGTCAGTCCGTACCCAGCTAAAGTGTCCCTTGTCCAAATCAATTGTACATCCACAGAATACGCAATCCTTTTCACTGTCAAAACCTCCACTTGATTGTCTTGTGGTTCTCTTTGGTGGCACAGAACCACTACTTTTCTTTGCAACATGGCTTTTAATGTTTTTATCATTTATGTACTGTTGACGACAGCTTTTATGCACTTTAGTACTGGCTTCAACTACAAGATCGTCCTTCCGCTTTACACTGGTTTCATTTATTCCCTTCGCCCCCTTCCACTGAATTGCAACCCAGTTATCACTGGAATCCTCGATCTCCTCCTTGCAGATTGGACAAAAAGCTTGACTGGCTGTGCTTGCACTCATTGTTGAATCATGTCTGAAAAAGAGAAAGATGAGAATTAGTTATTCAGTTAGATCCAATTCGACACATTCTTCAGGTCAATATATGGAAAATGCCCCCTCAACCTGTTAGATAATGGCCCACTTTCATTTTTAATGGTCTTAATGTGTTCCTTGCCCCCAAAAACCTAGGGATAGACACCAAGATCATCAAATTTGAGTTGATAGTTACATAGTTATGATCATTAAGAGGTTTCGGCGGCCATCTTGGACGCCATCTTGAAAAAAACACTTTTCCGGGGGTCCTACGTTGGTAAACTTTTAGTATGTTATAAAGTACACTAAACCCTACCAGAATCAGTTGAGAAACCTTTTGTAGCAATTTTTTGGGGGTTGAGGGGGTATTTTCCATATATCGACCTTACTAATAGACAAACAGTGGCAGTAGAATTGGCCGTACTGAAGAGTTCAGTGACTTTCAACGTGGCACCGTCATGGGATGCTTCCAACTTTGTGGCAACAGTTTGGGAAAGGCCCTTTCCTGTTTCAGCATGGCAATGGCCCCATGCACAAAGCGAGGTCCATACATAAATGGTTTGTCAAGATCGGTGTGGAAGAACTTGACTGGCCTGCACAAAGCCCTGACTTCAACCCCATCAAACACCTTTGGGATGAATTGGAATGCCGACTGCGAGCCGGGCCTAATCGCCCAGCATCAGTGCCCGACCTCACGAATGCTCTCGTGGTTGAATGGAAGCAAATCCCCACAGCAATATTCCAACATCTCATGGAAAGCCTTCCCAGAAGAGTGGAGGCTGTTATAGCAGGAAAGGGGGGACCACCTCCATATTAATGCCCATGATTTTGGAATGAGATATTCGACGAGCACATACAGGTGTGATGTTCGGGTGTCCACATACTTTTGGCCATTGTGTGTGTGTGTGTGTGTGTGTGTGCGTGTGCGGTGCGTTGCGTTGCGTTGCGTTTATGGGATTTGCATCCATCCATATCCGCTTGTAAATATTCCCCTATTTCCTCAATACTTCCCAACTATCCCCAATCCCCCATTCCCTAGTCCCATTTTCTGTAAACAACACTCTGTAGACCCGACCTCCCCCTATTTCCCCCCATTGAATGTCGCATCCAGGTCCACCGCATCTCACGTAGACAACTATAGGACATCTTGCTAGTTATTCATAGTCTATGTCAGTTAAGGATTCGTTTCCATTTATTCTGACCCTTCGTTGCACCAGAATGTGATTGTATGGCACCATTAGGAAGTTTAGGACCTCCCAATACCTCCCCGCAGCTCTTCCTCACAGTTCTCAGTAACAGCAACAACAGCAACAACAACAACAACAACCACGAGCGCGGGGAGTGCGCGTCCTCACTCCGGCTTGGTTGGCTTGGTTTGGTTGGCCATGTGCTCGACGGGGTTAACAAACAGGGGCTCCCTGTCGGCCCCTCGTCAAGGGCGGAGCCCGGTAATCCCCGCACCCAATGGAAGCGGCGGACCGGCCCCCCAGTTGGGGCGGAACCAACCAGCCGAGGGCGTGTCACTCCCCGTTGAGCATGCGCAAGAGAGGGAGTGGTGACGTAAGATGCGCGCAGAGCTGAAGGAGAAAGGACGCACCCTCCGAGCGCCGAGAGACCTCTGCCATTAAGAAAGACCTCCCAAAGACTGAGCTGTATCCTGTCCCCGAGCCAAGGTGCACCTTGTGCCATCGGTCTACCTGCCATCAATCCCTGTGTGAGTCAGCCTTGTCCGTTTGTCCGTGGTCTGTCTGGGACTAAGTAAGCCAGTTAGATAAGCTAATCTTTGCACTGTGTCACCTGCTGTAAATAACCTTGACTGCTCCTTTTCGTTTGTGTGGTATAAATAATAAATCCTGTTCCTCTTCTGTACGTCTTCGTCCTCTTCTTCCTCTTTCCATTCGATCGCTTTAGAGTTTTCCCCAATTGAATATCTGTGACGCGATTTGGCCAACGTTCGGGGTAATCGGGTAAACTGTACGAACACGGCGGCCATTCCGCTCGGTCAAGCAACATCTTTAGCCGTGTCCGTAACAATATATATACACACACAGTCGTGGCCAAAAATATCGGCACCCTTGCACTTTTTTCAAATTTTTTTATTGACAAAAGTATTTTGTCTCCACAATTCTTTCTTTATTTCACTGTTAATATTACAGAACCTTTGTTTTTGATTCAGAACTTAAAATATCCTTTTAAATCAGAAAATAAAAAGAAATGGCATTGACAAAATTATTGACACCCCAGACTTAATATTTGGTAGCACAGACTTTGCACAAAATAACTGCAGACAAGAGCTTCCTCTAGCCATGGATGAGCTTCCTACACCTCTTTGCTGGCAGTTTGTTGCACTCCTCTTGTGCAAACTGCTCCAGTTGTCTCAGATTTGAAGGGTACCTTCTCCCAACTGCTGTTTTCAGATGTTCCCACAGTTAGATCTGGACTCATTGCTGGTCACCTCAGAACAGTCCAGCGTTTTGTCTTGAACCATTCCTGGGTGCTTTTTGTAGTGATTGGGGTCATTGTCCTACTGCAAGACCCATGACCTTCGACAGAGACCCAGATTTCTGACATTGGGTTGAACTGACTTAGTAATCTCCTGATTTCATGATGCCATGCACACATTCAAGGCACCCAGTGCCAGAGGCAGCACAGCAACCCCAAAACATCACTGAACCTCCTCCATGTTTGACTGTAGGGAAGGTGTTCTTTTTTTTTTGAAGACTTCATTTTGTTTTCTGTAAACAGAGAGATGATTTGCTTTACCAAAAAGCTCTAATTTGGTGTCATCTGTTCACAGGACATTCTCCTGGAAGGATTTGGGTTTGATCAGGTGTGTTTTGAAAAACTCCAGTCGGGCTTTCTTATCTCTCTCTCTCCTCTCTCTCTCTCTCTCTCTCTCTCTCTCTCTCTCCCTCTCTCCCTCTCTCCATATCTCCCTCTCTGTCTCTCTGTCTCTCTGTCTCTCTGTCTCTCTGTCTCTCTGACTCTCTCTCTCTCAGAAGTGGGGTCCCCCTGGGTCTCCTACCAAAGAACCCCCTTTCATTGAGGTGGCGATGGATGGTGCGAGTTGAAACGGTCATACCTTGTGTCTGAAGGTCAGCTTGAATCTGTTTGGCAGTTGATTGAGGTACTTTCTCCACCATTGGAACAAACCTTCACTGCAATCTTCGATCAAGTTTTCTTTTGCGGCCACATCCAGGGAGGTTGGCAACAGTGCCATAGGCCTTAAACACATATATACTAATTTCGTTACTCCCAACCGCATCCAGGTCGACTCCATATAGTGGGTGGATACCAGATATTTATATATACACTACCGGTCAAAAGTTTTAGAACACCTCAATTTTTACAGTTTTTATTGAAATTTGCGCAGTTTAATGTCTCAATGTGCTCTGAAATTAAGCATAGAACAAATATGCAATTGGAGATAAAAAGGAAATCATAGAATCATTTTGTTTAACAAAATGTAATTTAAATTTTTGACTCGGCAAAGTAGCCACCTTTTGCAGATGTAACCGCCGAACACACTCGTGGCATTCGTTCTACAATGGAAATCAAATATTGTTTGGGAAGTTCTTCCCAACACTGTTGCAGAACATCCCACGAATGTGTTGCACTTGTAGGTTGCTTTGCTTTCACCCTTCTGTCCAGTTCATCCAAACCAGCTCGATGGGGTTTAAGTCTGGAGACTGTGCTGGCCATTCCATGATTTGAAGCCTACCGTCTTGTTCTTTTCCTCGAAGGTAGTTTTGACTTAGCCTGGAGGTGTGTTTAGGGTCATTATCTTGCTGTAGGATGAACCCCTGACCAATGAGGCGTATATCAGAGGGTATTGCATAACGCTCAAAATCCTGTGGTAGCCCTTATGGTTCAGGGTGCCAGTCACTCTGTGCAAGTCGCCGACTCTGGATCCAGCAAAAGAGCCCCAGACCATCACGCTTCCTCCTCCATGTTTGACAGTTGGTGTCACACACAGAGGAACCATCCTTTCGCCTACTCGACGGCGTACAAAAACCCTGCGTAATGACCCAAAGCAAGGGCGGATCCAGGAATTTCAGGGCGGGGGGGGGGGGGGGTGCATGAAACTACAGCGTTGGGGGGGGGGGGGGTCTGTGGGTCCTTGGAAGTTTCTGCAGTACCTTGTGTTCTTCTCTGGTCCAACAGTTAAGCAGATTCGCACCGCCTGCACCCTCATCCTGGATCGAAGGGGGGGGGGGTGCAGGGGGCACCCCCCCCCCCTGGATCCGCCCCTGCAAAGATTTCAAATTTTGATTCATCGGTCCATAAGACCTTCCAGTCTTCAGTAGTCCACTGGCGGTGCTTCATGGCCCGGGCAAGCCTCTTTTTCTTATTTTGCCATCTTAGCAATGGCTTTCTTACTGCCACTCGACCTGACAAACCTGCAGCTCGAAGTCTTCTCTTCACAGTTGAAACTGACACTTGCTTACTTCGACCAGTGTTAAGCTGTGCTTGAAGCTGTTGTCCTGTAAGCCACCTATCACGCAAACTGTTGACTCTCAGAAACTTGTCTTCTGATTCTGTTGTGTCTTTGGGTCTGCCAGACCTCTTCCTGTCAGAGTTTCCTCCAGTTTCCAATATACTACTTCCTGCAGTGCAATATTGTCCAAATAATTCTTCAGAGGGTGTAATAACAGTCTGTTCCAATACTGCTTTTATACAGACAGGGGGTTTGTAATCAAGTAATCAGCAGAGGTTGGGACACCTGTAGGAATTATTGTTTGCATCAACTTTCAAGGCTTAATTTACTTGCATTGTTGCAGAACAGCTGTAAGTTGTTAACCCATTACTTGTTCCCTGAAGAAGGCCTTTTTTTTTTTTTACAATATAACTGCAATTTACATTATTTTCCCGTTTTTGCTGACCTAAACTTTTTTTTTTTTACCTCGAACAGTTTACTGCTTACCTTTGTACCATTTCAGGTTATTCACTGGCCATTAAACTGCGTAAATTTCAATAAAACTGGAAAAATTGAGGTGTTCTAAAACTTTTGACCGGTAGTGTTTATATATATATATATATATTGTTGTGGATCTCACACGTTGGCCTTTCCCCTTATCAAGGCGGGATTAATCCCCTTGTCTTTTATCTAGCCGACGCGATCCGGAGCTATGACGTTCCTTCCGGACGGCGTTAAATAGGGTTGTAAGCCGAATTCTTATTACCTAATTACTAGCACCACCCAGGAAGCAAGGAAATAACTACCGCCCGAACCATGGTTTTAGATGGGAATGCCGAGCGGTAGCGAGCCGCGATTCGGGCCGTTAACAGGTATTAAACCCGATCTGAGCTGTTGTAAATCCTGCCACGTTTACCCAATGGAGAAATCACTAAAACGGTCGAATCAGGAAAGACAGGAAGAACAGATTGGTTTATTCACACTATGTACAGTGAAGAAGAAGAAGAAGTAATGTACAGTGGAGAAGAAGAAGCAATGTACAGTGAAGAAGAAGAAGCAATGTACAGTGAAGAAGCAGCAAACACAGGGCAGCCTTATACAGTCTTAACTTATCCCTGGACACGGGCCCATTCGCACTCAGACTCAGACTCACATGGGGGTTGTAGATGGTCGGGTCGAGGGTCCAAAGATGGCGTCCACAGCTCGCTCTGGTCCCAAACTCGTACCACGAAGAAGATGGTAGACGGCAGGCAAGCTCTCTGCGTGTTGTTGGCGCGGATCGGACAATTATATGGGGGGGATCGGTAAGCTGGGCTCGCGGTTACTTCGCGGCTCACGGCTACTTCGCGGCTCACGGCCACGGACGTAATAGAAATACCGGCGCTTTATATGTGCTCCCAGCAAGCCCAAAGCCAAATCCTCAACGAGTTCTTGCGATCAAAGTTCCCCCAGCAAGTCCTTCCACCAATGCCAAACGTGACAATCCTCATGCAAAGCGCAAATACTCTCAAGTCCTGGACAGTCCTCTTACAATGATTGCAGTTGCATCAGTCCTCTTCATGCGAGCGAGCTCAGTCCTTTTGATAATACGCGAATACAGTCATTCCTCGCTATATCGCGGTTCACTTTTCGCGGCTTCGGTACATCGCGGGTTTTTCTCGCTAGTATATGTAAAATTATATCGCGGATTTTTTGCTATATCGCGGGATTTTGCGGTATAAATGTATTTTTATATACTATTATTTTAAATATTTTTGTGGTAAAATAAGCATTTTCTAGCCTAAAAAATTAAAAAACGTAAAAAAATAAGAAAAATACAGTAATTAAAACATATTACAAGAAATAAAATACTGTACATAGTGTACAGTAGAAGAGTAGACAAAGAGACAAAGTCGTGCGTATGGAAAACGCAGATGCAGCAGCTTCCACTTGCGCTAGTTACCCACGTAATGGGTAACTGTAATGCTCTTTCTGGCTGTGCAGTACATTCATCATCGTCATCACCTTCATCGTCATCAGTACTGCACAGCTAATTCATCATCATCTTCATCACGCAAGTTGTAGTATTGAAGAGCCGGGGCTCTTGCTTGATACGGACGAAATGACGGGCAAGACACAAACTCGTCCGAGAAGATATTTATTCTCAAAACCAACTCGGGAACACTGAAAAGCCCGTTTATCGGGCTGCATTATAAAGCACAACCAGAAACCGAAAGCCACGCCTCTCAAGCGTGGCGTGCTTCGGTGGTCACGTGATCAACAGGTGTAGCTGATTATACCCGCACGCGCGGCAAGCTTTAGCGGTCACGTGACCAGCCACTCTGGCGCCGGGGATCCCCGCCGGTGACGTCACCGGCTGGAGCAAGGAGATTCTGATGCTGGTCTTGCTTGGGGGACCCATGGGTCGCTACAGTATCTTCAATGGTGAGTACCCATTAGAATTTTATATGTTGTTAAAATTACGTATGTTTAAGAGTGTAAAAAGTGTTTAAGAGTATAGGAAGTGTTTATAAGAGTATGGGAAAGGTTAATAAGAGTGTGGGGAGGGTCATAAAGCTTTAAAATGTATATAAATAATAAAATAAAAATATGGTCGCTACTTCGCGGATTTTCGTCTATCGCGGGGGGTTCTGGAACGTAACCCCCGCGATAAACGAGGGATCACTGTATACTCTTTCTGGCCAGTCCTTCCCGCACAGTCCTGTCGAAGGGCTTTGCGTGCGCGGTTATATAGCGCCGCCCAGCGAACCCTCTGGAATGTGCCATACGCACACTTACCACGCCCCTTAGGCCATGCCCACTGAGCCCTGGTTGGTTGTTGGGGTCTTACCGGCTCCGCCCTTGATGTCTGCTTGATGTGGCCACACCCCCAGCCTCGCGCTCCGCCCCTTTTCCAGGCCTTACCTCATGGCATTTGGCTGGTTTCAGCATCCTAATGCGAGGGGCAATGGGGCGCAGACTGGTTGGTGCGCAATGGGGAATGGGGCACAGACTGGATGGTGCCCAACGAGGTCGATTGGAGGGTGGGCTGCAAAATGAACGGGGCCGACTCTTATTTATTTATTTTACACAACGCAGGTATCACTATTGGAAATGGCCTTATCTCACATATACTATGAAATAACTAACGTTCTAAGGTGACCTACGTGTTGCATGTGGACTAACTAGGGGGCAAAACCTTTAACCTTTATTAATCAAATATGTACACTTTCTCAGAACCGCAACTATATATATATATATATATATATATATATATATATATATATATATATACATACATACATATATATATATATATATATATATATATATATATATATATACATACATATATATACATATATATATATATATATATATATATATATATATATATATATATATATATATATATATATATATATATATATATATATATATATCTCACCAGTGCAGGCCATGATTCATAATATCCAAGATATCTTACACCCTCCTTGCTTTTTTTTATTGTGTGTTGAACGGTCATGTCCACTGGAATAAACATCGTCATGCAAGTCTTTGAAATGCCTAAAATCAGGGCAGTTTTTCTTTATAAATAAAATGATAGTAATGCTATTAATATGCAAATACCTGTTCAAATATAATGCTTGGTACAAGATCAAATTTGATTTGTGCCCGTTATAGAGATTGGCTTGCATGATACCTTCCTTGTAAGTCGTTCTTTTTAAAGGTTTTGCTTTGCACATCCGGGTAGGTGAAACGCTACCTAGACAGCAACTGGCCACAAGCCAATGCACTGGACATGAGGGACGTGTACAGGAGGCTTCCAAAGGATGATGTTAAAAGGTGAAGAGCAAGTAAATATATCAGTCCTCCCATGCCACATTGCACATATCATGTAAACCCAGGTGCAAATCCTACACACCACATGTTTATCCTGATGTCCTTGTAATTTGTGTAATTTATGTATACGAGCCACAAAAAGAAACTGCACACAAAAAATGAAATTATATATTAGAAACACCTGTGCATACAAATACAGATTTCAACACGGCAATTAGTGAAGTGAATTCAACACGTATGCACGCGCCACGTTTCGTGACGTCAATGGTTTCGGTATGGGCACGTGCAACACGTTTTTGCATGTGCATCGTGAGAAACTGCATAGAGCACATGAATGTCACAAACTGCTTTAACTTTGGTAAGGTTAATTGTTTGATTTTCAATCGTTCAAAAAATTAAGTGGCCAAAGAAACGCACGTCATGCCACGGCTCACAACTGCACAGCGTCATGAGGCTATTGGGATGACCCGTGGGGGAATGTCTCACCGTCAAGTGGCTGTGCATTTCCTTTTTTTTTTTCTTTTTTTTTTGTATACTGAATCGAGGCTCGTGAAAGAGCTAACATTTACTTCACAAACAAATCAACCAGACAAACAAAATATATAAAAAGAGGGAGCGGAAGACAAGATGGGGAGAGAAGGGGAAGCACACAAACACAACATTTGAGAGCAGGGAGATGTGTGGAAGGGAGAGGGCTTGGGGAGGGGGGGGGGGGGAGGCGTTGGAAGGGGGGGGGGGGGGGGGAGAGGGAGAAGGATAAAACACAAGGACACGAAGGACTTCCAGGACAGAAGTTGGTATTTCAAAAAAGTGGAATTGGGGTGAAATTAGTGGGGGTAGAAAAGATCAAGGTTTTGGATGGGGGAAGATAAGAGATGGTGGTGAACAGCTGTTTTAAAGACCTGGAGGGTGGAGTGGGATTGAAGAGAGTGAGGGAGTTTGTTCCAGAGGCGGGAGAAAAGAGGAATGAAGGAGTGAAGGTGAGCAGAGAGTCTTGATTTTGGCAGTTTAACCATAAGAGGGTTGCAGGCAGATCTTGTGCGACCTGTAGGAATATTTGCGGGACAGAGCCCAGAGAGAAGTCGGTAGAAGACGGAAAGACCACCAACCTGCCTGCGGTGAGTGAGTGAGTGGCCCTTGGAGTTAGCTTCATCACGGGAGATTCCAATGATTCTGAATGCTTTGGTTTCAACAGCGTGAAGACGAGCTAGGTGTGAGGCAGGAGCACCAGCCCAGAGGGGAGAGCAGTATTCCATTGAGCTGTGGATGAAAGCCTTGTATGTGATGAGGAGCTCAGGTGTGCCAAGGAAGGACTTCGCACGACGGAGGATGCCCAGTCGGCGACTGGCTTTGGAGGCCAGATTTGAAATGTGATTTTCCCAGGAAAGATCATGGCAGATAGTGAGACCCAAAAGCTTGAGTGACAGAACTTCTTGGAGAGGATTATTCAGAAAGTGGATGGGAGGGTTTTCCAGTCGGTCTTTTCGGAGAGACATCGTAAGAGTGTGAGATTTGTCAGGATCGAAAGACATGTTCTACTTGTTTGCCCAGTCTGTGATTTTGTCCAGGTCTGCAGAGAGTGAGGAGGCTGCAGACTGCCGATCTGAGGGATGAAGAATGGAGCGACAGAGAGTAGAGTCATCAGCAAAGAGATAGAGAGGATTTTCAAGAGAGTCAGAGAGATCATTGATGAAGACCAGAAAAAGCACAGGGCCCAGAACACTGCCTTGGGGAACTCCAGCCTGAACAGGAAGAGGAGATGAGAGAAACCCATTCAGGGCCACACGTTGACCGACTAGAGAGGAAGTCCGCCAGCCATGTGTGGAGATTTCCATGGATACCAAAAGAGGAGAGTTTGGTGAGCAGAGCGGGGTGCCAGACCGCATCGAAGGCACGTGATATGTCAAGGGAGACTGCTCTAATTTCCTGTGTGGCATTGAGGACCTCCATCCATTGTTGTGAAAGCAGAAGCAGCATGTCCAGAGTGGAGTGTCCAGGTCTGAAACCAAATTGATGATCAGAGATCAAGCCATTGGAGAAGAGGAAAGATTTCATATCTGCAGCAATGATGGATCCATGACTTTGCTGATAATTGGGAGAAGGCTGATTGGTCTGTAGTTGCTGGGATCTGTTTTTGCACCTTTTTTGTGCAAAGCGGTGATGTTGGCAGATTTCCAAGCAGATGGAAGATGACCTTGAGCAAAAGAGAGGGTGAAGAGAACAGAGAGAGGGAGTGAAAGAGCAGAAGAACAGGATTTTAGGACCCGTGGGCTGATGCCGTCAGGTCCAGGTGCAGAATCCGAGTCGAGGGTTGACAGAAACTTTTCCCCCTTGTCAGAAGGAAAGGACACAGAGTCCAGGAGCAGCTGGGTATGGTGGGTACAGAGAAGGATGGGTTTGGGACACAAGATTTAGAGGCAAACACAGAGTTGAGGCATTCAGCTTTTTCAGGTGCGGAGTCAGCCGTGTGTCCATTTGAGGTGAGGGAGGGGATGGAGGGGGAACAAACACCAGAAACAGATTTGACCAGACGCCACCAGGATTTGGAAGAGGGAGACAGATAAGAGAGTTCGGTCCTGAGAACGGAGAGATATTATTTCCTGGCTCTCCTGAGGGTGGACACACACTTGTTTCGGGCTTTGTGAAAGGAAATGAGATTTCCTTCCGTTGGATTTGCTTTCCAGGAGACGAAAGCAAGTTGTTTCTGGGCGATAGCCTCACCACAAAATTCCGTGTACCATGGACGGGAGGAAGGGTATGACAACTGAAGACGAGATGGGATAAATCTGTGCATGAGAGAGAGCAATTTACTTTGGAAGAATTCCCAGGATGAGTTGATGTCAGAGGCGGTAGAGATGGGAGACCAGTCCAGTTGATTGATGGCTGCTTGAAGACCGTGCCAGTTGGCCTGAGTGAAATGCCAGACTCGTCGACGCTGAGGAGGCTCTCTGTGAATGGTCAGAGAGATGTCCACTTTAACAAGCACATGATCAGAAGAGCCGATTGGAGCAGAAGAAGAGCAGCAGACATTTTCAGGGAAGTTAGTCATAACCAAGTCCAGAAGAGAAGATGCTCCATTGACTGAAATCCGGGTCGGGAAATTGACAGATTGTGTCAGTCCCAGTGAGTCACAGAAGTCCTTTGCTGAAGAGCCATGGCTGGTGAGAGAGGTACCCACATCCAGCCAACTGGCATGGTGGCAGTTGAAATCACCACATATGAGGAAGAGAGAGTTGGGATGGGTAGATAGAAGTTGGTCCATATTCTCAGACAGCGAGATGTAGATGGAGTCATCACTGTTTGGTGGACGGTACAACACACTTATGAACAAAAGGTGGGAGCGAAGGGGAAGCCGTAGCCAAAGGTATTCTTGGGGGTGAGGTGGAGAGAGGGCAGTGCAGGGCGAGTGAGGAAGAGTGTTTTTTATAAAGATAGCAACCCCACCTCCAGGACGAGGCTCAGTTCTATCATACCGGAGGAGGGAGTAACCTGGGAGAGATACCAAGGAATCAGAGACATCATGAAGGAGGAAAGTTTCTGTTAAGCAGATCACGTCTGGTTTGTCAGAAGCAACCTGTATGGAGAGATCAGACAAGTTTGAGCGAAGGCCCCAGATGTTTGAGGTCCATACTGTTAAGGAAGAGGAAGGGGGAGCATCGGATACAGAACGGGGGGGGGGGGAGCGGTAGGGTAAGATGTGGAAGAGGTAGGGAGAGCTGTTGAAGGTGTGTCAGAGATTACAGAATAGCTTGGAGAAAGGGAAGAATGGGGCGAACAAAAGGTTTGATGGTGATTGGGTGAGGCGCAGAGAGGTGTAATTTGATGAGGGGGAAGAGTGAGGCAGAAGGTTGAGGGAGATGAAGGTGAAAGTTGGAAGGGGGAAGAAGCGGGGAGGACGCTTTGAGGAGGAGGGGGTGAGAGGGGAGTCTAGGAGGGGAGGAGCGAGGGAGAGTCTCGGAGGGGAGGGGTGTGGGGGGGAGATTTGAAAGGAATGGGTGATTGGGAAGATTTGGAGGGGAGGGGCAAGGGAGAAGATTTGAAAGAGATGGGTGATTGGGATGATTTGGAGAGGAGGGGCAAGGGGGTAGATTTAGAGGGGAGGGGTGATGGGGAAGTTTTGGAGGGGAGGGGTGATAGGGAAGTTTTGGAGGGAAGGGGTGATGGGGAAGATTTGGAGGGGAGGGGCAAGGGGGAAGATTTGAAAGGGATGGGTGATGGGGAAGATTTGGAGGGGAGGGGCAAGGGGGAAAATTTGAAAGAGATGGGTGATGGGGAAGATTTGGAGGGGAGGGGCAAAGGGGTAGATTTGGAGGGGAGGGGTGATTGGGGACGTTTTGAAGGGGAGGGGTGATGGGGAAGTTTTGGAGGGAAGGGGTGATGGGGAAGATTTGGAGGGGAGGGGTGATGGGGAAGATTTGGAGGGGAGGGGTGAGATTGGATTTTGAAAAGTGTACGATTAATGGGAAACGAACATTTATTGCAAAATGAGTTTCTTGAGACATTCGAGTCAAAAATACGTTTGAGGACGCTGAAGGAGGGGTGGAGTGCTGGAGAGTTTTTTTTTTTTTTTTTTTTTTTTTTTTTTTTTTGTATACAAGATCGAGGCTCGTGAAAGAGCGAACATTTATCACACAGAAAGACAAACAGACACATAAAACAAATAACATCGGGAGCGGTAGACAAGATGGGGAGAGAGGGGGAAGGACACAAACACAACATTTGAGAGCAGGGACCGAGAGACATGGAGACATCGAGAGATCTGTGGGAGGGAGAGGGCTTTGGGGGGGGAGGCATGTGAAGGGGGGGGAGGCATGTGAAGGGGGGGAGGCATGTGAAGGGGGGGAGGCATGTGAAGGGGGGGGGGTGGGAGAGGTATAAACATATGGACACTGCCAGGATTTCCAGGAAATAAGTTGGAATTTCAAACAAGGTGGATCTGGGGTGAATTAGTGGGGGTAGAAAAGATCAAGGTTATGGATGGGGGAAGATAAGAGATGGTGGTGAACAGCTGTTTTAAAGACCTGGAGGGAGGAGAGGGATTGAAGGGAGTGTGGGAGTTTGTTCCACAGGCGGGAGAAAAGAGGAATGAAAGAGTGAAGGTGAGCAGAGAGCCGAGATTTCGGCAGTTTAACCATCAGAGGGTTGCTGGCAGATCTTGTGCGACCTGTAGGAATATTTGGGGGACAGAGCACAGAGAGAGCTGGGGGAGCAAGGCCGGAGAGGAGTCGGTAGAAGACAGATGTTTGTAGTTTAGGGAATGAATGAAAGAGGCACTATAAGAGATGGAATTTTTTTTTGGAATGATTAGATTTGGTGAGCAAGTCGAAAGCATCCTTTTATAGAAGAAGAAGAAAAAGGTGTCATAGAATATGACAGAACACAGTTCTTCAGGGACAGATTAGACATTTTTTAATAACGTGATCACGTGATCACAAACAACATGGTCGAAGAACGAACGAACAAATAAGAACAACGAATAAACGAATAAGAACAGAGAAGGAAATATTTTTAATGTTTTTTTTGCGGAGATTTTAAAACAAGGAAGTATGGGGTGAAAATACCGGGAAAACCAGAGACCAGAAAGTAATTGCAGAACCGCTGAGACAAGAACAAAGCCTCAAGCCAAGGTCGGACACGGTAGCCTACTACACTAGGCCTCAGAATACGCGATACGAAAGACCGACGATTCTGTACACAGGTATGAAAAACCAACACCAAGAATACTATTAAAGACACCCCAATAGGTACATACACCGAGAGAAAGATAGTTTCGACAAAAACACAATTGTGAAAAGTTACTTAACTTCGAAAGCATGCCGCATGGACAGCTTTGAAGAGACGAGACCTCCAATCTTGCGCATTGTCACCGAAACACCATTTCTGCATTGGTGAGACGTTACCAGAACACTAATGACGTTGCCGATGGCCTACGTTCAGGACGTCCACGTGTGACGACGCCAAGACAGGACAGATGGGCGACATCTCCGCAACAGGTTCCAGACTGCAGTGACCACTGCCCAGACCATTCCAGGTCGATCTGCGTTATCGATGCTCACGGTGGGCATACCCGTTATTAACGCACAGGTTGTAAACCTGGTGCGTTATAGCGTTTGCCTGGGAATTTCGGGCGCTCAAAAGTGAAGCTAGTTTCTGTCACCCATTTCTGTCGCTCATTTCTGTCGCTCATTTCTGTCGCTCAGATGTGTAAACATGACGTCATCAAATCTATATTTATAGGATAGGTTATAGGAGATATATATGTTATAGGATAGGAATATAGGACCCAAATGACCCAGAGGACCCAAATGACCCAGAGGACCCAAATGACCCAGAGGACCCAAATGACCCAGAGGACCCAAATGACCCAGAGGACCCAAATGACCCAGAGGACCCAAATGACCCAGAGGACCCAAATGACCCAGAGGACCCAAATGACCCAAATGACCCAGAGGACCCAAATGACCCAGAGGACCCAAATGACCCAGAGGACCCAAATGACCCAGAGGACCCAAATGACCCAGAGGACCCAAATGACCCAGAGGACCCAAATGACCCAGAGGACCCAAATGACCCAAATGACCCAGAGGACCCAAATGACCCAGAGGACCCAAATGACCCAGAGGACCCAAATGACCCAGAGGACCCAAATGACCCAGAGGACCCAAATGACCCAGAGGACCCAAATGACCCAGAGGACCCAAATGACCCAGAGGACCCAAATGACCCAGAGGACCCAAATGACCCAGAGGACCCAAATGACCCAGAGGACCCAAATGACCCAGAGGACCCAAATGACCCAGAGGACCCAAATGACCCAGAGGACCCAAATGACCCAAATGACCCAGAGGACCCAAATGACCCAGAGGACCCAGAGGACCCAGAGGACCCAAATGACCCAGAGGACCCAAATGACCCAGAGGACCCAAATGACCCAGAGGACCCAAAGGACCCAAATGACCCAGAGGACCCAAATGACCCAGAGGACCCAAATGACCCAGAGGACCCAAATGACACAGAGGACCCAAATGACACAGAGGACCCAAATGACCCAGAGGACCCAAATGACACAGAGGACCCAAATGACCCAGAGGACCCAAATGACCCAGAGGACCCAAAGGACCCAAATGACCCAAATGACCCAGAGGACCCAAATGACCCAAATGACCCAGAGGACCCAAATGACCCAGAGGACCCAAATGACCCAGAGGACCCAAATGACCCAGAGGACCCAAATGACCCAGAGGACCCAAATGGCCCAGAGGACCCAAATGACCCAGAGGACCCAAATGACCCAGAGGACCCAAATGACCCAGAGGACCCAAATGACCCAGAGGACCCAAATGACCCAGAGGACCCAAATGACCCAGAGGACCCAAATGACCCAGAGGACCCAAATGACCCAGAGGACCCAAATGACCCAGATGACCCAAATGACCCAGAGGACCCAAATGACCCAGAGGACCCAAATGACCCAGAGGACCCAAATGACCCAGAGGACCCAAATGACCCAGAGGACCCAAATGACCCAGAGGACCCAAATGACCCAGAGGACCCAAATGACCCAAATGACCCAAATGACCCAGAGGACCCAAATGACCCAAATGACCCAAAGGACCCAAATGACCCAGAGGACCCAAATGACCCAGAGGACCCAGAGGACCAAAATGACCCAGAGGACCCAGAGGACCCAGAGGACCCAAATGACCCAGAGGACCCAAATGACCCAGAGGACCCAAATGACCCAGAGGACCCAAATGACCCAGAGGACCCAAATGACCCAAATGACCCAGAGGACCCAAATGACCCAGAGGACCCAAATGACCCAGAGGACCCAAATGACCCAGAGGACCCAAATGACCCAGAGGACCCAAATGACCCAGAGGACCCAAATTCTATGTATGTTTCTATGATGATGTATGTTTTGGTGAAAGTACATAATGTGAATACTAGTAGCAATTTTACAAAAACCATGGCATAATTTCAAATCTTGACCCGAGATGATAATTATGCTACATCATAATTTCCATGTGCCAACCTGGGCGGAATCCAAGTGGATTCACTTGACTTGTTGACTTTGTGTCACTGTCGCTTGACCCCTGCTCCGAACTTGGACTCGTTATGTCATTGTGATGGACATTACAAACGCAGTTCTACCGTCTTGTTATGGTCTCATAATCCACCTATTAAAGTTTACATGGAAATGTTACATTGTTGTTATATTTTCCAATTCAGACAGAGTTTTAACAATGCACAGTTTCTTTTTGTGGCTAGTATATAAGCTTCTCTTTGAGCCTTATAACATTGTTCATACTAAATCAATACATTGGTATGCAATTCTCTCTGTCTATGGCCAGGATAGAGGCACTGGAGTTCTTGGATGAGGGTGAGCTTCTTCAGCAACTCCTCCAGCATTACTGCATCAGCTGGGCATGGAAGGACCAGGCTGGAATAGGTACGTGCCCACAGCTCTTATTAACGTCAGGGCAGATACGAAGCTAACAAATGTAATTTTGGATTTGGATTTTTGAGGTCTGATGAGCTGAGATGTATTGCTTTCTGTTCCACATTGCAACGTTGATTCATTCCTTTCATCCTCCATTTCCTTTTGCATGTTCTTCTCTGCCACCACAGGTGGTTGGAGGTTATGCTATCACCCCTGTTTGCTTGTCTCTGTCTGTCTGTGAGCAGAATATCTCAAAGTTATGGACAGATTCGGCCGAAATTCGGTGGACATGTTGGGTGTGTGACGGGGACAAATTGATTTGAGTTTGCTTAAGATACGGATGCAGGTCTGGCCTATCAGTGGGATACAAAATGTAAACCATGTACAGCCTGGTGGAGGTATGCGCTCTACTGAGTGTCGTTCTAGTTACCTCTGCCACCAAAGGTGGATGGAGATTATGTTTTCACAACTGTCTGTCCGTCTTTTTGTTTGTCTGTCCGTTTGTGAACAAAATATCTCAAAAAGTTGTTAATGGATTCGGATGAAATTTAGTGGAGATGTAGTGTATGTGACAAGGACGAAATGATTAGATTTTGGGGAAGATCCAGATCTGGCTAGTAGAATTTTAAAGTGATTCTTCACCATTGGGTGATATGGCAAACCAGGTGAAGGTATGCTCTCTACTGAGTGCCGTTCTAGTTTCGTAATGTTATCAAGAAATACGGCATATAAATGCATTTTGTTTGTCTACAAATAAGCTTATGTATTAGCTGTATAAAAATAACCACCTTTAGAGGCCATTTTTCCCCGCAAAGCGGGGGTTGGCCTTTTTCGGGAACCGTGGTTGTTGTTGTTTTTGTTTTTTTTTGGTCCCCTTTTTGAAGCAATGTTTTACGGTCGGATGCCCTTCCTGACGCCAACCCTTTTTGCCGCTTTTAACGACAAACAGAGAATTACCAGTGAACTGGTACTCAATTAGCCGACCTCGGAAGGATGACAGGCTGAGTCAACCCCCCTGGCGTTAATTCAGCGATCGACCGGGATTCGAACCCAGGATCCTAGGATCCTAAGCCGGCACCCTAGCCGCTAGCCCAACACCAGGGCTTATTATATCCACATTATAAAACAGAAGTGTCTGTCCATCCCGAAATTACGTCCTTAGTTTTGGGGATAGCTCCACCAAACCTTCTCTGGGGAACGTTTTGTTGTCCCAGCAGATGTTGTTATAATTTTGAAATTTACTCCATACGCACCTGCTCCCAAATCCGGAAGTGAACAGATGACTACAATGGGCTGGTTTGATAATATCTCAATACAATCGTGAATTAACACTGTATTTTGTTATCGTATTAATATATGATTGGATGGTCATGTGTTGAGGAAGGATGAAAGTGACTGGTTGAGAAGAGTGATGGAAGTGAATGTAGAGGGAAGTAGAGGACGGGGAAGACCGAGAAAGACTTGGCTAAAGATGGTGGAAGAAGAAATGCGGGCAAGGGGGTTACCAAGGAGAGATGCAGAAAATAGGGCAAAATGGAGAAGATTGTCATGGGGACCGCAAGGCCCGCTCTAGCAGGGAAAATGGCCTTAAAATGCATGTTGTTGTTTGTTGTATTAATATATGATTGGAATGATGCTGTTTTGATGACAGGATGGGTTTGGGGGTTGTGGAGTAGCGGCTAAAACCCGAATCCTATCCAGGTTCCTCCTGAAGACTCAATCTTTGCTCTTTGCTTATTCAGGTTCCTTCTGATGACTCCAATGTAGTATTTGATTTTCCATTTCATTTGGAATGAAAATAGAGATATTGAGTATAAATATGAAAGAGGAACTGACGTGAGGGTTTCTAATTTCTTACCGTGACATTCGCAGATTTGCCATATGCAGATTCGCGATTGACTGGTGGGGGATAGAAACATTCAGACTAGGTCCTTTTTTTCTGTGCAGGTCCTTCATGAACCTGCTGTGCATGTCTGACGTTCGACTGAAGGTGGCACAGGAATGTGGAAATGTATTTTTTTTTTTGGATAACAAGTCGAGGCTTATATAAGAGCCAACACATACAACATATAATAAGGGGAGCGGGAGACAAGAAGGGGAGAGAAAGGGAAGCACAACACCAGTGGAGAACATGGACATTGGCAGATCTGTGGAAGGGAGAGCGTTGAGGTGAGGTACACGGCATGAACAAGATGGACACTACTGGGTAAAAAAGGTCAAGGTTTTGGATGGGGGCATATAAGAGATGGTGATGAACAGCTGTTTTAAAGACCTGGAGGGAGGAGTGGGATTGAAGAGAGTGTGGGAGATTGTTCCAGAGGTGGGAGAAAAGAGGAATGAAAGAGTGAAGGTGAGCAGAAAGTCTTGATTTTGGCAGTTTCACCAGAAGAGGGAAGAGGTCTGGCAGATCTTGTGCGTCCTGCAGGAATATTTGGGGGACAGAGCACAGAGAGAGCTGGGGGAGTGTTACGGAGTCCTCTACAATCTCCTGGTCTCGGTAACCTCCGAACCCCGAGAGGAACCCCGGCAGAAAAATATATTTCCCTGTGTTGAAAATCAATAGTGAAACCACACCAATGATTATAAATGAACAAACTTGTATTATAAATCACACACAGGTATCACGGTACAGCAAATAGCCATTAAGAGTGCACTCTATATATCTCTTGTATACAGTCAGGTCACTCACGGCGCGGTCAGCGAGTGCAACGACACTCCTCAATGTCTCCATGACTTTTCCCAAGGCGAATGGGATTCGCTCCAGCGGTCGATGGAACGAAATCCGGTCGAAGCCCGAATCTCGCTCTCCAGTCGATCTCCGAAGCATGTACAGTGGGCAAGGGTGCTCTTCCCGCCAAACTGTACAACGGCGCCCTCCAGAGGTGCACCTTCACCGCTCCCTCAGCAAACCGCAACGTAATTAGAGACGAAGCGGTCGCACACACCCATCCTCGGCAGACGGTAGGATGTTGGGGTGAAGATGACACGAAGCAAACCTTCACAGGTGTCCGACGCACGGGGTGCAAGATGGCCGACGGCTCTGGCTTGAGCCGATGCAACGAGGCGAGGATTCGTCGGAATCTCAGTGCCCCAAATCTGTCCACGCAGATTTCTCCACTCCAGCGAATATTCTTATCGCCGGATGTCCCTTCCAGGAACTCAAAATCCCCTCGCGGATGTCGGTAAACCTTGCTCATTCCGGAGCGCTGACATCATGCGTCTTCTCCGACTTTGTCGCGCCGCTTCCCTCTCTTCACCTCATTCTTCTCGTTCGGTTTCCTGTATCATTTTAAGTTAACCTTTTTAACTTTTAATAACTGTTCATAAACAATAAACCTTGGGAAGACAATAATAGTACATAGAATCCGAAATCTTTCAAGTGGAGGAAAACCACAATAACTGAAGTTACGATTCCGTAACAGGGAGCAAGGCCAGAGAGGAGTCGGTAGAAGACAGAAAGACTGCCAACCTGCCTGCGGTGAGTGAGTGAAAGGCCCTCAGAGTTAGCTGCATCAAGGGATATACCAATGATTCTGAAAGATTTGGTTTCTACAGCGTGAAGCCGGGCTAGGTGTGAGGCAGGTGCACCAGCCCAGAGGGGGGAGCAGTAATCCATTAAGCTGCGGATGAAAGCTTTGTATGTGGTGAGGAGCTCAGATGTGCCAAGGAAGGACTTCGCACGACGGAGGATGCCCAGTCGGCGACTGGCTTTGGAGGCCAGCCTGGAAATGTGGTTTTCCCAGGAAAGATCATGGCAGATAGTGAGACCCAAAGGCTTGAGTGACAGAACTTCTTCAAGAGGATTGTTAAGAAAGTGGATGGGAGCGTTGTCCAGACGGTCTTTTCGGAGAGACAAAGTGAGAGTGTGAGATTTGTCAGGATTGAAAGACATGTTTCACTTGTTTGACCAGTTTGTGATTTTGTCCAGGTCTGCAGAGAGTGAAGAGGCTTCTACCTGCCGATCAGAGGGTTGAGATATGAAGCGGCAGAGAGTGGAGTCATCAGCCAAGAGATAGCGCAAAGGGTCTGAGAGATCATTGATAAAGACCAGAAAAACCACACGGCCCAGAACACTGCCTTGGGGAACTCCAGCCTGAACAGGAAGGGGAGATTAGAGAAACCCATTCAGGGCCACACGTTGAATATGACTAGAGAGGAAGTCCGCAAGCCAAGTGTGGACGTTTCCATGGATACCATAGGAGGAGAGTTTAGTGAGCGGGGTGCCAGACCGTATCGAAGGCACATGATATGTCAAGGGAGACGGCTCTGATTTCCTGTTTGGCATTGATGACCTCCATCCATGGTTGAGACAGCAGAAGCAGCATGTCCAGTGGAGAATGACTTTTTCTGAATCCAAATTGATGATCAGAGATCAAGCCATTGGAGAAGAGGAAGGATTTGATATCCGAAGTGATGATGGATTCCTTGACTTTGCTGATTATTGGGAGCAGGCTGATTCGTCTGTGGTTGCAAGGATCTGTTTTTGCACCTTTTTGTGTAAAGAGGTAATGTTGGCTGATTTCCAAGCAGATGGCAGATGACCTTGAGCAAAAGAGGGTGAGGAGAACAGAGAGAGGATGAGATCGAGTGGCACAGCAGGATTTTAGGACCCGTGGGCTGATGTTGTCTGGTACAGTTGCAGAATCAGAGTCGAGGTTTGACAGAAACTTCTCTACCTTGTCAGGAGGAAAGGACACATTCCAGGAGCAGCTGGGTATGACTGGGTATGGTGGGTACAGAGAGAGATGGGTTCAGGACACAAGATTTTGAGGCAAACACAGAGTAGAGGCGTTCAGCTTTTTCACGTGCGGTGTCAGCTGTGTAGCCGTTTGAGGTAAGGGAGGGGATGGAGGGGTATCAAACACCAGAAACAGATTTGACCAGACACCACTAGGATTTGGAAGAGGGAGACAGGTTTGACAGTACTGTCTTGAGATTAGAGAGATAGTGTTTCCTGGCTCTTCTGAGGGTAGACGCACATTTGTCCCGAGTTCTGTAAAAGGAACGGAGATTACCTTCAGTTGGATTTGCCTTCCATAAAGCGAAGGCAAGTTGTTTCAGCCTCACCACAAGATTCAGTGCACCATGGGCGGGATGAAGGGTATGACAACTGAAGACGAGATGGGATAAATCTGTGCATGAGAGAGAGAGCAGTTTACTTTGGAAGAATTCCCAGGAAGAGTTGATGTCAGAGGCAGTGGAGATGGGAGACCAGTCCAGATGATTGGTGGCTGCTTGAAGACCGTGCCAGTCGGCCTGAGTGAAATGTCAGACTCGTCGATGCTAAGTCGACGATGTCAGACTTGTCAAATCAGAGCTGTCTCCCTTGACATATCATGTGCCTTCGATACGGTCTGGCACCCCGCTCACCAAACTCTCCTCCTATGGTATCCATGGAAACGTCCACACTATATTTCAAGATACTATATATATATATATAATAATTCCCAAGCTATTTAAGGTACTGGAAAGTTGTCTTCCATAAAGCTCACAAAGTCCTCGTCTTCTGTGTCGCTGTGAAACAGCTGAAGCAGCTCGGAGTTGCTAAGTGTGGGTGTGTGAGACTGTTGAGAAGGAACGGCTGGCTTTACAAGTGCTATCTGCTTCATGGTAACTGAACACACCCCTGATGTGTCTCAATCCATGACATCATCACTGGTCCTCGTCTCCAGAAATCAGCCCAGTTTTCCGTCAACTCTCAGTTTGAGTTCAGCTGTGAAACTTTTATCTTTTCTCTTATTTGTACTGACAGCAGACATTGTACAGCAGGGACATGTAATGGAATGGACAATTTTGTGGAATGATATAAAATTCAACAGCCTGCAGGGTATTTATACATTTCTAATGGACGAGCAGCGTGGTTTCCGGTCACATCGGTACCGGAAACTGCGCTGGTTTTATCACGATGGTACAGTAAACTTTATTCATTACAACAACCTTTTTCAAGATACTCATTTTAATGTCGATTGGTTATTTATCGCAGTTTTATTTGAAAACAGCCGTTTGTTCACCTGTGACGACAAAGCCGTGTCTGCTGCTGGAAATTTGGAGATTGTGTATCTCCTGGTCCTGTGGAGAGGAAAGCTGGGGTGTGCTCAGTTACCAAGCAGCTAGCTAGTGCTTACCAAGCCAGCCGGTCCTTATCCTGTGTGCGGTATACCCATATACGTGTTGTACGTTCCTGAAGTCTTCCTCGAGCACATTTTCCCCAGGAGCGTGGTATACCTGGGTAAAGGTTATTTGTGTGAAAATACGGTAGCTTATGATTTTTTTTTTCAAGGTTTGACGAGAGGGAAGAGGCCGCAGCTAGCCTATTTGAAGGATGAGGGATGTCGTGGTGGAGGGTGGAGTCGTCAGCAAATGGAGTATTTATCAAGAAACACCTTGATGCTGAAGTTTACGTTTTAATTTGTAGCGATTCTCGTTTCTCCGTGCATTACGATCCTGAAGCCAGTTTTTATCCACACCAATATATTTGTTTTGTTGTCTTGCAGGGTTGGATTCGGTGAATTTTGACGGACGTCCGCCAGATCTTTTGTGACCCTTCCCACAAAAGCAGTTACATCATCTGACTTTATCTGTTGGGAATCATTGGACGGTTTCATGAATGCGGTTTGTGTGGACTGACCTCCATAGTATGCGGAATCCAAGAGCACACCACAGTGAGTCAAAGTCTTCTTCTCCACTCGGTTGAGAGGAGCTGAATCCAGGTCGTACACAAAGTTGATACGTTTGAGTTGTATCAGGATCGGCTCGTATTTGAGTAAGATGCAACTTTAAACGTTGGACTTTTGGCCTTGCTCTCAACCCTATTGGATGTATTTAGTGTGCGATCAGAATGCTACCCACACCCTAACTGTTTTGTTTTTAATGCATATTTCCCTTCTGGAATTCCCTCCCATTCTCCCTCTGGTCATGCCCCTCTGCAGTCCTTCCGACGGGGTGCCTATCGTCGCACCCTCCATCGATTTGTGATGTTCTACATCTTATAAAGGCATACCATTTTGAACTCTCTGAAGATCCAAACTAAGATATAATTTGATGATGTGAATCATAAGGTGGTGTGCGTCCATTGCCATTCCTATAAAACTGCTATATCTTCGTGGGTGTCTCTCTCCAAAATGATTCTACTTTTTAAAGGATCATGTGACATTGTCATGGGGACCGCAAGGCTAACCCCCGCTCTTGCAGGGAAAATGGCCTTAAAATGCCTGTTGTTGTTGTTGTTGTTATGTGACAGTGTACTGTACAATAATTTTTTTCCTTTTCCCTCCAAAATCGTCTTTTTTCCCCTCCAAAATGTTTTTTTTCCCCTCCAAAAATGTTTTTTTCTTTTCTTTAATATTGTCCGGTGTTTAACAAAAGTCTGGTGGTGCAGCATCTCTTGTGAATATCCGTTGTGGTGAAACCCTTCGACGTCTTTCTCACTGCCTGCATTGGGTTTTGTGCCTTGTACATATGGAATGTTGCTGTGGACGGTGCACGCTTGGTGTTTCCTCGGCTATTGCTTTGATATCATAACTCGGATGGATTTCCAAACTCTTGTCGAGAAATTCAAAAGGCTTGCGGAGAGGCCTGTCTTTCTTCACACACTCTTTGGTGGTTGTATGGGAATTGCAGCGAGTGTTTGTTCAAATTGTAATAATCTTCAATCCATCGGCTGTATTATGTGAAAGGTAATGGTTTTAAAAGTGAGTGATCCCAGTTATGATACGAGTGGGTGCTTGGATGTCGGTCTGTATTTCTTAGTCATTACAAAACTTGTTGATGGAAGTGATTGAGCGGAAGGACAAATAAATTGTCAGATGGACAAGTTGCGCAAACTCGTGCCTTCCTCCACCTGGGTAACCACTCAGATCATGATGTCATTTTTTCACAGTGTGTTTTATGTGTTACTATTCTATTATTTTGAGTGCAACACGTGCCTATGCCATTGATGCAGTGCCCCCTGCTGGTCAGGACAGGTATTTGTAATATGTTCAGGGTGCCGGCAGAAGCTTTATTAACTTGCGCTCATGAAGCGAAAAGCGGGGTAAAGCAATCGGTTGAGTACTTGTGCCGTGTCTACATTTTAAAAATTCATTGTCTCGGCAAGCGTTGGTCCGATTGACATAAAATTTTACCGTAGGAGCGCCTCTGCCTGTAGATTGATATTTTTGCTGATAAATATGACGTCATAGGTCACGTGGTACAGACGCCATCTTAGAAAAACGTTACACCTCTATCTCCCAAACCGCTCGATGGAAAAAATTGAAACATTGCTCATTGTCAATACACCCCATGGGGAATAATGTATGTTAATGATGATGTCATAGGTTCCTCCATTATGACGTCATAATTCAACAACTACAACACTTGATCGGATCAGTATAACAAAAAAAATCCTCTGCAACTGTTAGTCCGATGAACACTAAATTTTCAGAATATGAGCGGCTCCTGTATCATTGTTCTAATTATAATTATGACGTCATATGTCACGTGGTACAGGCGCCATCTTGGAAAAATAGAAAAAAGTTGCACCTCGATATCTCCAAAACCACTACATGGAAAAAAAATTAAATATGGCTCAATGCCAAGCACTCCCTTTGGGAAATAAGATATGTTAATGATGATGTCATCAGTACCGTAATAATGGCATCATAATCCGGCATCCGTCCCTGGTGTTGGGCTAGCGGCTAGGGTGCCGGCTAAGGATCCTAGGATCCTGGGTTCGAATCCCGGTCGATCGCTGAATTAACGCCAGGGGGGTTGACTCAGCCTGTCATCCTTCCGAGGTCGGCTAATTGAGTACCAGTTCACTGGTAATTCCCTGTTTGTCGTTAAAGGCGGCAAAAAGGGTTGACGTCAGGAAGGGCATCCGGCCGTAAAACATTGCTTCAAAAAGGGGACCAAAAAAACAACAACAACCACGGTTCCAGAAAAAGGCCAACCCCCGCTTGCGGGGAAAAATGGCCTCTAAAGGTGGTTTTTTTTATTTTTATAATCCGGCAAGTACAACGCTTGATTCGATCAGTATGATTTTTTTTCTCTCTGCAATTGTTGGACCGATTGGCACGAAATTTTCACCATATGAGTGCCTCCTCCTGTAGAATATTTTAATGATAATTATGATGTCATGGTTCAGCGGTAAAGGCGCCATCTTGCAAAAACCGAAAAACTTTGCCCCTCTATATCTTCGACCCCGCTCCATGGAAAAAATTGAAACATGGTTCATTGTCAAGTACTCCCCATGGGGAATAAGATATGTTGATGATTGTCATCGGTGCCTTCATTATGACGTCATAATTCGACAAGTACAACGCCTGATTCGATAAGTTATGAAAAAAAAAAATTCTTAGCAACTGCTGGTCCGATGGACACTAAATTTTCACCATAGGAGCGCCTCCTCCCGTATAATTTTTTAAATGATAATTATGACAGGTCACGTAGTACAGGCGCCATCTTGGAAAAAACGAAATACTTTGCACCTCTATATCTCCGAAACCTCGACATGGAAAACAAGCAAGAGCAATCAGAGATCACAGACCCTCGCCAGAATGTGTTTTAGTGTTTTTTAAGGCTTTTATGTCAAAACAAATATGGCGGCCGAAACACGTGACCGATGACTTCATCATACCCATCATACCCGTGACGTGTCCACCACAGACTCAGGTTCTCTACTGGATCACATCTACTATAATAGCACTACAACTGGCATATTTTTTGGATTTAGTAGATACGTACGACTCAGATCATGTTGCAACCTATGTTTCCCTACCTATATAGTCTGCATCACAGTCAAGACAAACAACTGAAGGATAAATTTCCTGTCACAGCTGAAATAAATTATCACCATCGTTGTGGATTTCTTGACACCTTTTGCCATTGTTCAAACTCTTCCTATATTCACTCCTAACTTTGTTTTTCACGTTTTAACTTTGTCATTATTTTTAGCAAACGACTCTGCAAACTGAATCTTTCATTTACCTTTGTATTTAAACCGACACAGCTTTCCAATGGTAATTGTTTTATTGATCTTAAGCATGAACAAAAAACATTTCCGTTTGTTACAAAAACTTCTATTTAAACAGCACCAGTTCAACAACAGCAACAACAACAACAACAGGCATTTTCAAGCGATTTTCCTTGCTAGAACCAGAAGTTACAAAAACTTATATTTAAACAGCACCAGTTCGAACCACAGTAACGGCAAAGTTTCACTCTGAAGGGTTTCGGTCGATTCACCAAAATATTTTACTGTAACCACTTCCTTATTAACAAACCTAACATTCGCCTAAGAGCATATAGGCCGAAAGGTGTGATCCATTTCCTCGAAAAGGAAGCCAACATCAAGTATAACAGTTGAAATGAAAACTAAACCTTTCTTTTAGCGTTTGCTGGCACATTGGCGGCACATCATGCCTCACCACAAGTACTCTGTCGAAAACAACTTTGGGAAACATTGGTTGATTATGAAAACGTTCTGTCCATTTTCCACTGCACGGGTCGAAGTCGACAGACAAGGTGTGAGTGAGTGTCTTTCCTGCAGAAAAAGATCACCTGTTGTGGCGAGCCATCAATCTCAACTTGTTAGGGATGAATCCTCCGCATGCTAAATCGGTCCAGTCATTTCTTTGCAGGAAAACGGATCATCGATGTACGTTGTAATTATGATGCACTATTAGATCAGGAATGTATAAGAATGTCTCAGATAAACAAGATTACTGGTCAAACAAGTGGAACATGTCTTTCAATCCTGACAAATCTCACACTCTCACGATGTCTCTCCAAAAAGACCGACTGGACAACCCTCCCATCCACTTTTTGAATAATCCTCTCCAAGAAGTTCTGTCGCTCAAGCTTTTGGGTCTCACTATCTGCCATGATCTTTCCTGGGAAAACCACATTGCCAAGCTGGCCTCCAAAGCCAGTCGCCGACTGGGCATCCTCCGTCGTGCGAAGTCCTTCCTTGGCACACCTGAGCTCCTCACCACATACAAGGCTTTCATCCGCAGCTCAATGGAATACTGCTCTCCCCTCTGGGCTGGTGCTCCTGCCTCACACCTAGCTCGTCTTCACGCTGTTGAAACCAAAGCATTCAGAATCATTGGAATCTCCCACGATGAAGCTAACGCCGAGGGCCTTTCACTCACTCATCGCAGGCAGGTTGGTGGTCTTTCTGTCTTCTACCGACTCCTCTCCGGCCTTGCTCCCCCAGCTCTATCTGGGCTCTGTCCTCCAAATATTCCTACAGGTCGCACAAGATCTGCCAGCAACCCTCTTATGGTGAAACTGCCAAAATCAAGACTCTCTGCTCACCTTCACTCCTTCATTCCCCTTTTCTCCCACCTCTGGAACAAACTCCCTCACTCTCTTCAATCCCACTCCCCCATCCAGGTCTTTAAAACAGCTGTTCACCACCATCTCTTGTCTTCCCCCATCCAAAACCTTGATCTTTTCTACCCCCGTTAATTCACCCCAGATCCACTTTTTTGAAATACCGATTTCTTTCCTGGAAGTTCTGGCAGTGTCCATGTGTTTTTTTGTTTGTTTTATTTTACCTCTCCCACCGCCCCCACCCCCCTTCCCATGCCTCCTACCCCCAAGTCCTCTCCCTCCAACAGATCTGATGTCCCTCTCCCCATCTTGTCTCCCGCTCCCTTTATCATATGTTTTGTGTAAGTTTGTCTTTTTGTGATCAATGTTAGCTCTTACACGAGCCTCGATCTTGTACACAAAAAACAAAAAAACACCTCGATATTAGACATCAGTACTTTGTAGCAAGCACATGCAGCTACGCAGACATTGTCGTAGTCACCACACTGAAAATTCTGGATCTTTGGCAGCGGCTGTTGCATGGTTAATGTACCACACCATGGAGCATTGACCTGTATCATGATAACCAACTACCATGGGTTGTTTTCTGCAGTAAAACGAGGACCGACTCCGAAGGTTCACAAGCAATGCCTCCATGACCTGGGACAAAGCTGTAGTATCTCCTTCGGGGCAGTCCAAAGTCTAATTTATTTGACCCATATCTGCTCCTCTACAAGTTATTTTAGTCTTCAAGATTCATTTCATCTACTGTGTACACGAGTTCACGCAGGGAATTCCCTCGTCAAAAAGGTGGAAAATGGACACGAGGGGGAACATCACAATTGCCCCGAGAGCAATGCCGCCTTGCGTGACAATTCCACCCCATAGGAGGGCTGTGTGACCCATGTCGTGGAGGATGCAGCCAATCATCGCCTTCAAGTAGGTGAACAAACCCAAAAACATCACCCACACTATCACCTGGAAATACAGCAACAATTTCTCATTTTTGACGAACTTTTCTTTTTTTCAAGTATTACAAATGCCGAACTGTACCTTTTGAGCATTTTGGGATGTATTGGATAACCCATTTGGCCTGTTTCTGTTCACGAAGGCATATAACATAGGATGCATGATGTGTGTTTTAACATAGGAACTGTATTGGTTATATCATTAATGTCATTGGCACTGATGCATGGTGTACGATGGTGCACTTTGCATGACTACAATGTAGTACCTATGGTATGGAAACCACAACTTAAAAAAAATTGTTTATTTAGATGTCCAATTCCATCGATTTCGATGAAAAGGCTTGGAAATCGAAATTTGTTAAAAATGCAAATACTTGCCACAACAAATGGCAACCTGTGTAGCACAAGTGTATATCGACGGTCATCAGTGATTACCCTCATATGTTACACCGTTCCTCTCAGGACAACCAGACAAACTACACGTGCAGATACATTTAAAGTACACTGCCCCCATGCCAAATAAATAAATAACATCCTCCAGGAAGCGACATTGCTGGGGCGCCTTCGGTGCCAGGCGATGCCGCCATGCAGCACATAGAGACTGTATTGGAGGGAGAGATGCACAATAATTGATTGATTAATTGATTGTGTATTTTAAATAAATAAAAAATAATCGTAAAACAAGCGTTACGCCTAGGTCCCCCGTCGGGGAAGTGATGCGAGTTGACAAAGTGGAAGACGCAGAAAACATGCTGTGATATATTTCGCTCACAAGGTTCAGACATACATGGCGGCGGCCATCTTGGATTTTGACGTGGCGACCCAATTTTAAACAGCGTTCTTGCTTGTGCCGAGATACACCCACACACCAAATTAGAAGTTGGTACTACGCTTATTTTTCAGGATATTTCGCTCACAAGGTTCAGACATATATATGGCGGCGGCCATCTTGGATTTTGACATTGCGACCCAATTTTAAACAGCGTTCTTGCTTGTGCCGAGATACACCCACACACCAGATTAGAAGTTGGTACTTCGCTTATTTTTCAAGATATTCCGCTCACAAGATTCAGACATACATGGCATCAGACATACATGGCGGCGGCCATCTTGGATTTTGACGTGGGTTGCACCCACACACCAAATTTGAATGCGGTCCTTCGCTTACGCACGCACGCACGGACGGACGGACACACGGACGGAGGGGAAAACCATAGTCCCCCTTTCGCTCCGTGGTGTGACGGGGGAAAATAATTAATTTCTTAATCAATTGGCTCATAGCATACCTAAATCACCAATGCTTCATCCGAAAGTGTAACTTTTTGAAAAATAATTCAGGTAATTAATCGAAAAATGTAATAATTGATCGATTATTTTTTTATTTTTTTATTTTTTTTTGTATACAAGATCGAGGCTCGTGAAAGAGCGAACATTAATCACACAGAAAGACAAACAGACACACAAAACAAATAACATCGGGAGCGGTAGACAAGATGGGGAGAGAGGGGGAAGGACACAAACACAACATTTGAGAGCAGGGACTGAGAGACATGGAGACATCGAGAGAACTGTGGGAGGGAGAGGGCTTTGGGGGGAAGGCATGGGAAGGGGGGGGGGGGGGGGTGGGAGAGGTATAAAACATATGGACACTGCCAAGACTTCCAGGAAAGAAGTTGGAATTTCAAACAAGGTGGATCTGGGGTGAATTAGTGGGGGTAGAAAAGATCAAGGTTTTGGATGGGGGAAGATAAGAGATGGTGGTGAACAGCTGTTTTAAAGACCTGGAGGGAGGAGTGTGATTGAAGTGAGTGTGGGAGTTTGTTCCAGAGGCGGGAGAAAAGAGGAATGAAAGAGTGAAGGTGAGCAGAGAGCCGAGATTTCGGCAGTTTAACCATCAGAGGGTGGCTGGCAGATCTTGTGCGACCTGTAGGAATATTTGGGGGACAGAGCACAGAGAGAGCTGGGGGAGCAAGGCCGGAGAGGAGTCGGTAGAAGACAGAAAGACCACCTACCTGCCTGCGGTGAGTGAGTGAAAGGCCCTCAGAGATAGCTTCATCGCGGGAGATTCCAATGATTCTGAAAGCTTTGGATTCAACAGCGTGAAGCCGAGCCAGGTGTGAGGCAGGAGCACCAGCCCATAGGGGAGAACAGTATTCCATTGAGCTGCGGATGAAAGCCTTGTATGTGGTGAGGAGCTCAGGTGTGCCTAGGAAGGACTTCGCACGACGGAGGATGCCCAGTCGGCGACTGGCTTTGGAGGCCAGCTTGGAAATGTGGTTTTCCCAAGAAAGATCATGGCAGATGGTGAGACCCAAAAGCTTGAGCGACAGAACTTCTTGGAGAGGATTGTTGAGAAAGTAGATGGGAGGGTTGTCCAGTCGATCTTTTCGAAGAGACATAGTAAGAGTGTGAGATTTGTCAGGTTTGAAAGACATGTTCCACATGTTTGACCAGTCTGTGATTTTGTCCAGGTCTTCAGAGAGTGAGGAGGCTGCAGACTGCCGATCTGAGGGAAGAGGAATGGAGCGGCAGAGAGTGGAGTCATCAGCAAAGAGATACAGAGGATTTTCCAGAGAGTTGGAGAGATCATTGATAAAGACCAGAAAAAGCACAGGGCCCAGCACACTGCCTTGGGGAACTCCAGCCTGAACGGGAAGGGGAGATGAGAGAAATCCATTCAGGGCCACACGTTGACTACGACCAGAGAGGAAGTCCGCAAGCCATGCATGGAGATTTCCATGGATACCATAGGAATAAATAAATTATTTATTTATTAATTAATAAATTAAGAATACCCTTTGTAGTCGAATTACTTGGTCACTGTCGTGTCCAAATATCAGCTCCCTAGCTCAAAAGGTTCCCGAAATATTGCCCAGATGAGAAAGGAAATAAATAAGTAATTAATAAATCGATAATTAAGTAATTAAACAATTAATTGATTAATAAAAAAATGCGGTTTTGTCAAAGCACCACTATTTTGCACAAATTTCAGCTTCCTAGCTCAAAGAATGACTGAGATGTTGCCTCGACAAACAAGAAAGAAAGAAAGAAAACAAATGGAGTGAAAACTGAGTACTCCCTTTCAGCGTGCGTCATTGACGAGCCCCCTTCGGTGCCCGGCAATTTTTAATTTTTTTGGTGTATACTGAATCGAGGCTCGTGAAAGAGCTGACATTTACTTCACAAACAAATCAACCAGACAAACAAAATATATAAAAAGAGGGAGCGGAAGACAAGAGAAGGGGAAGCACACAAACACTTGAGGGCACACAACATTTAAGAGCAGGGAGATGTGTGGGAGGGAGAGGGCTTGGGGGGAGGGGGGTGGCAGAAGTATCAAACACAAGGACACCAAGGACTTCCAGGACAGAAGTTGGTATTTCAAAAAAGTGGAATTGGGGTGAAATTAGCGGGGATAGAAAACATCAGTTTTTTTTTTTTTGTTTTTTTTGTATACAAGATCGAGGCTCGTGAAAGAGCTAACATTAATCACACAAAAAGACAAACCGACACACAAAACACAAAAAACAAGGGGAGTGGCAGACAAGATGGGGAGAGAGGGGGAAGGACACAAAAGAGAGGGGGAAGAGGGGGAAGGACACAAACACAACATTTGAGAGCAGGGACATCGGGAGGACTTGGGGGGAGGTGGGAGAGGATTAAAACATATGAACACTGCAAGGACTCTGGGGTGAATTACCGGGGGTAGAAAAGATCAAGGTTATTGATGGGGGAAGATAAGAGATGGTGGTGAACAGCTGTTTTAAAGACCTGGAGGGAGGAGTGGGATTGAAGGGAGTGGGGGAGTTTGTTCCAGAGGCGGGAGAAAAGGGGAATGAAGGAGTGAAGGTGAGCAGAGAGTCTTGATTTTGGCAGTTTAACCATAAGAGGGTTGCAGGCAGATCTTGTGCGACCTGTAGGAATATTTGCTGGACAGAGCCCAGAGAGAGCTGGGGGGGGCAAGGCCAGAGAGGAGTCGGTAGAAGACGGAAAGACCACCTACCTGCCTGCGGTGAGTGAGTGAAAGGCCCTCAGAGATGGCTTCATCACGGGAGATTCCAATAATTCTGAAAGCTTTGGTTTCAACAGCGTGAAGCCGAGCTAGGTGTGAGGCAGGAGCACCGGCCCATAGGGGAGAACAGTATTCCATTGAGCTGCGGATGAAAGCCTTGTATGTGGTGAGGAGCTCAGGTGTGCCAAGGAAGGACTTCGCACGACGGAGGATGCCCAGTCGGCGACTCGCTTTGGAGGCCAGATTTGAAATGTCGTTTTCCCAGGAAAGATCATGGCAGATAGTGAGACCCAAAAGCTTGAGTGACAGAACTTCTTGGAGAGGATTATTCAGAAAGTGGATGGGAGGGTTGTCCAGTCAGTCTTTTCGGAGAGACATCGTAAGAGTGTAAGATTTGTCAGGATTGAAAGACATGTTCCACTTGTATGCCCAGTCTGTGATTTTGTCCAGGTCTGCAGAGAGTGAGGAGGCTGCAGACTGCCGATCTGAGGGATGAAGAATGGAGCGACAGAGAGTAGAGTCATCAGCAAAGAGATAGAGAGGATTTTCAAGAGAATTAGAGAGATCATTGATGAAGACCAGAAAAAGCACAGGGCCCAGAACACTGCCTTGGGGAACTCCAGCCTGAACAGGAAGAGGAGATGAGAGAAACCCATTCAGGGCCACACGTTGACTACGACAAGAGAGGAAGTCTGCCAGCCATGCGTGGAGATTTCCATGGATACCAAAAGAGGAGAGTTTGGTGAGCAGAGCGGGGTGCCAGACCGTATCGAAGGCAGGTGATATGTCAAGGGAGACAGCTCTAATTTCCTGTTTGGCATTGAGGACCTCCATCCATTGTTGAGAAAGCAGAAGCAGCATGTCCAGAGTAGAGTGTCCAGGTCTGAAACCAAATTGATGATCAGAGATCAAGCCATTGGAGAAGAGGAAAGATTTCATATCTGAAGCAATGATGGATTCCATGACTTTGCTGATAATTGGGAGAAGGCTGATTGGTCTGTAGTTGCTGGGATCTGTTTTTGCACCTTTTTGTGCAAAGCGGTGATGTTGGCAGATTTCCAAGCAGATGGCAGATGACCTTGAGCAAAAGAGAGGGTGAAGAGAACAGAGAGAGGGAGTGAAAGAGCGGAAGAACAGGATTTTAGGACCCGTGGGCTAATGCCGTCAGGTCCAGTTGCAGAATCAGAGTCGAGGGTTGACAGAAACTTTTCCACCTTGTCAGGAGGAAAGGACACAGAGTCCAGGAGCAGCTGGGTACGACTGGGTACGGTGGGTACAGAGAGGGATGGGTTTGGGACACAAGATTTAGAGGCAAACACAGAGTTGAGGCATTCAGCTTTTTCACGTGCGGAATCAGCCGTGTGGCCGTTTGAGGTGAGGGAGGGGATGGAGGGGGAACAAACACCAGAAACAGATTTGACCAGATGCCACCAGGATTTGGAAGAGGGAGACAGATAAGAGAGTTCTGTCCTGAGAACGGAGAGCTATTGTTTCCTGGCTCTCCTGAGGGTGGACACACACTTGTTTCGGGATTTGTGAAAGGAAATGAGATTTCCTTCCGTTGGATTTGCTTTCCAGGAGACGAAAGCAAGTTGTTTCTGGGCAATAGCCTCACCACAAGATTCCGTGTACCATGGACGCGAGGAAGGGTATGACAACTGAAGACGAGATGGGATAAATCTGTGCATGAGAGAGAGCAATTTACTTTGGAAGAATTCCCAGGATGAGTTGATGTCAGAGGTGGTAGAGATGGGAGACCAGTCCAGATGATTGATGGCTGCTTGAAGACCGTGCCAGTTGGCCTGAGTGAAATGCCAGACTCGTCGACGCTGAGCAGGCTCCCTGAGAATGGTCAGAGAGATGTCCACTTTAACAAGCACATGATCAGATGAGCCGATTGGAGCAGAAGAAGAGCAGCAGACATTTTCAGGGAAGTTTGTCATAACCAAGTCCAGAAGAGAAGATGCTCTGTTGACTGAGATCCGGGTCGGGAAATTGACAGATTGTGTCAGTCTCAGTGATGACGTCATGCAGCGTCATGCAGTCGTGCAGCGCCTGGAGATGGAATAGTGAGGGGCAGAGTACAAAAAAACATTGACGTATGTCTGCCCAAGTTCTTCTGAGATATTAAAAGTTGTTACACCATGCACGTGAAGCAAAAAGCGGTGTTAATAGATTTGTTCACTTTGTCTCCACAAATGTGAGTTTATGATTGAGGAAAATCTCAATTTTAATTGAATATTATATTTCGAACACAAATCAGAAAATAAACATGTAGATTCGCTGAACTTTGGCTCCGAATTGGTCCCAATCACACATGTGCAGAGGGAAGTGAGATAAAAAAAATCATTCCAAATAATCAAACAAAATTCCCTGAATGGCATTCAAACTACATTCCCTGCCTGGCAGTCAAACTACATTCCCTGCCTGGCAGTCAAACTACATTCCATGCCTGGCAGTCAAACTACATTCCCTGCCTGGCAGTCAAACTACATTCCATGCCTGGCAGTCAAACTACATTCCCTGCCTGGCAGTCAAACTACATTCCCTGCCTGGCAGTCAAACTACATTCCCTGCCTGGCAGTCAAACTACATTCCATGCCTGGCAGTCAAACTACATTCCCTGCCTGGCAGTCAAACTACATTCCATGCCTGGCAGTCAAACTACATTCCCTGCCTGGCAGTCAAACTACATTCCATGCCTGGCCATCAAACAATATTCCCTGCCTGGCAGTCAAACTATACACAAAGAATTAAGTTAAGCACCCCCCCCGTTTTTTTACAACCTCGCACATTACAAGTTTGTTGTCGTCAAAACAGTGTAATATACCCATGATATTGCTATATTTTCTGGAGAAGTGATATTATGGTCACATAAAAACATAACAATCATGCCGTTTTCAATATTTTATTCTGAATAATTTAAGGTGAAATTTTTTGGGAATTTTAGGCATATTTTCACCTCAATTTAAGTATGGAGCTAAAGGTCCATCACGGACAGTGTGGATGACGTTTATGTTTTCTAACGTACAGTCATTGTTCTGTGAAGACCTCTAGCGATCTTTGCGTCAATCCCATCTTCATGGATGACAACGCCAGGCCTCACCGTGCGAGACGCGTCCGAGCCTTGCTGGAGCAAGGTGCTGTGACAACCATCCCCTGGCCTGCGTACAGTCCTGACCTGAACCCCCTCGAGCACGTTTGGGACATGTTGGGACGACAAATTGCGAAGATGGTCCCTCCAATAGCCAATCTGGATGAATTGGAACGTGCATTACATCGGGAATGGAACAACCTGCCACAGCAACGCATACGACGGCTTACAGGGTCTATGAGACGTAGGGTTGAGTCAGTGATCCGATCACGTGGGTCCTACACACGTTATTGACGCAAAGATCGCTAGAGGTCTTCTCAGAACAATGACTGTACGTTAGAAAACATACACGTCATCCACACTGTCCGTGATGGACCTATAGCTCCATACTTAAATTGAGGTGAAAATATGCCTAAAATTCCCAAAAAATTTCACCTTAAATTATTCAGAATAAAATATTGAAAACGGCATGATTGTTATGTTTTTATGTGACCATAATATCACTTCTCCAGAAAATATAGCAATATCATGGGTATATTACACTGTTTTGACGACATCAAACTTGTAATGTGCGAGGTTGTAAAAAAACGGGGGGGGTGCTTAACTTAATTCTTTGTGTATACATTCCATGCCTGGCAGTCAAACTACATTCCCTGCCTGGCAGTCAAACTACATTCCATGCCTGGCAGTCAAACAACATTCCCTGCCTGGCCATCAAACAACATTCCCTGCCTGGCAGTCAAACAACATTCCCTGCCTGGCAGTCAAACTACATTCCATGCCTGGCAGTCAAACAATATTCCCTGCCTGGCAGTCAAACTACATTCCATGCCTGGCAGTCAAACTACATTCCCTGCCTGGCAGTCAAACTACATTCCATGCCTGGCAGTCAAACTACATTCCATGCCTGGCAGTCAAACTACATTCCCTGCCTGGCAGTCAAACAACATTCCCTGCCTGGCCATCAAACAATATTCCCTGCCTGGCAGTCAAATTACATTCCCTGCCTGGCAGTCAAACTACATTCCCTGCCTGGCAGTCAAACTACATTCCCTGCCTGGCATTCAAACTACATTCCCTGCCTGGCAGTCAAGCAACATTCCCTGCCTGGCAGTCATACAACATTCCCTGCCTGGCAGTCAAACAACATTCCCTGCCTGGCAGTCAAACAGCATTCCCTGCCTGGCAGTCATACAACATTCCCTGCCTGGCAGTTAAACAGCATTCCCTGCCTGGCAGTCATACAACATTCCCTGCCTGGCAGTCAAACAACATTCCCTGCCTGGCAGTCAAACTACATTCCCTGCCTGGCAGTCAAACAACATTCCCTGCCTGGCAGTCAAACAACATTCCCTGCCTGGCAGTCAAACTACATTTCATGCCTGGCCATCAAACAATATTCCCTGCCTGGCAGTCAAACTACATTCCCTGCCTGGCAGTCAAACTACATTCCCTGCCTGGCAGTCAAACTACATTCCCTGCCTGGCAGTCAAACTACATTCCCTGCCTGGCAGTCAAACTACATTCCCTGCCTGGCAGTCAAACTACATTCCCTGCCTGGCAGTCAAACTACATTCCCTGCCTGGCAGTCAAACAACATTCCCTGCCTGGCAGTCAAACAATATTCCCTGCCTGGCAGTCAAACTACATTCCCTGCCTGGCAGTCAAACTACATTCCCCGCCTGGCAGTCAAACTACATTCCCTGCCTGGCAGTCAAACTACATTCCCTGCCTGGCAGTCAAACTACATTCCCTGCCTGGCCATCAAACTACATTCCCTGCCTGGCAGTCAAACTACATTCCATGCCTGGCAGTCAAAGTACATTCCCTGCCTGGCAGTCTAACTACATTCCCTGCCTGGCAGTCAAACTACATTCCCTGCCTGGCAGTCAAACTACATTCCCTGCCTGGCCATCAAACAATATTCCCTGCCTGGCAGTCAAACTACATTCCCTGCCTGGCAGTCAAAGTACATTCCCTGCCTGGCAGTCAAACTACATTCCCTGCCTGGCAGTCGAACTACATTCCAAGCCTGGCCGTCAAACAATATTCCCTGCCTGGCAGTCAAACTGCATTCCCTGCCTGGCAGTCAAACTACCTTCCCTGCCTGGCAGTCAAACTACATTCCAAGCCTGGCCATCAAACAATATTCCCTGCCTGGCAGTCAAACCACATTCCCTGCCTGGCAGTCAAACTACATTCCATGCCTGGCCATCAAACAATATTCCCTGCCTGGCAGTCAAACTACATTCCCTGCCTGGCCATCAAACTACATTCCCTGCCTGGCAGTCAAACTACATTCCCTGCCTGGCATTCAAACAATATTCCCTGCCTGGAATTCAAACAACATTCTCTGCCTGGCCATCGAACAAAATTCCATGCCTGGCATTCGAACAGCATTCCGTGCCTGGCAGTCAAACAACATTCCCTGCCTGGCAGTCAAACTACATTCCCTGCCTGGCAGTCAAACAAAATTCCCTTCCTGGCAGTCAAACAAAATTCCCTTCCTGGCAGTCAAACAACATTCCCTGCCTGGCAGTCAAGCAACATTCCCTGCCTGGCAGTCAATCAACATTCCCTGCCTGGCAGTCAAACAACATTCCCTGCCTGGCAGTCAAACAACATTCCTTGCCTGGCAGTCAAACAACATTCCCTGCCTGGCAGTCAAACAACATTCCCTGCCTGGCAGTCAAACAACATTCCCTGCCTGGCAGTCAAACAACATTCCCTGCCTGGCATTCATACAGCATTCCCTGTCTGGCAGTCAAACAGCATTCCCTGCCTGGCAGTCAAACAACATTCCCTGCCTGGCAGTCAAACAACATTCCCTGCCTGGCAGTCAAACAACATTCCCTGCCTGGCAGTCAAACAACATTCCCTGCCTGGCATTCATACAGCATTCCCTGTCTGGCAGTCAAACAGCATTCCCTGCCTGGCAGTCAAACTACATTCCAAGCCTGGCCATCAAACAATATTCCCTGCCTGGCAGTCAAACCACATTCCCTGCCTGGCAGTCAAACTACAATCCATGCCTGGCCATCAAACAATATTCCCTGCCTGGCAGTCAAACTACATTCCCTGCCTGGCCATCAAACTACATTCCCTGCCTGGCAGTCAAACTACATTCCCTGCCTGGCAGTCAAACTACATTCCCTGCCTGGCATTCAAACAATATTCCCTGCCTGGCATTCAAACAACATTCTCTGCCTGGCCATCAAACAAAATTCCATGCCTGGCATTCGAACAGCATTCCGTGCCTGGCAGTCAAACAACATTCCCTGCCTGGCAGTCAAACTACATTCCCTGCCTGGCAGTCAAACTACATTGCCTGCCTGGCAGTCAAACAAAATTCCCTTCCTGGCAGTCAAACAAAATTCCCTTCCTGGCAGTCAAACAAAATTCCCTTCCTGGCAGTCAAACAACATTCCCTGCCTGGCAGTCAAACAACATTCCCTGCCTGGCAGTCAATCAACATTCCCTGCCTGGCAGTCAAACAACTTTCCCTGCCTGGCAGTCAAACAACATTCCCTGCCTGGCAGTCAAACAACATTCCCTGCCTGGCAGTCAAACAACATTCCCTGCCTGGCAGTCAAACAACATTCCCTGCCTGGCAGTCAAACAACATTCCCTGCCTGGCATTCATACAGCATTCCCTGTCTGGCAGTCAAACAGCATTCCCTGCCTGGCAGTCAAACAACATTCCCTGCCTGGCAGTCAAACAGCATTCCCTGCCTGGCAGTCAAACAACATTCCCTGCCTGGCAGTCAAACTACATTCCCTGCCTGGCAGTCAAACAACATTCCCTGCCTGGCAGTCATACAACATTCCCTGCCTGGCAGTCATACAACATTCCCTGCCTGGCAGTCAAACTACATTCCCTGCCTGGCAGTCAAACTACATTCCCTGCCTGGCAGTCAAACTACATTCCCTGCCTGGCAGTCAAACTACATTCCCTGCCTGACAGTCAAACTACATTCCCTGCCTGGCAGTCAAACAACATTCCCTGCCTGGCAGTCAAACAACATTCCATGCCTGGCAGTCAAACAACATTCCCTGCCTGGCAGTCAAACTACATTCCCTGCCTGGCAGTCAAACTACATTCCCTGCCTGGCAGTCAAACAGCATTCCCTGCCTGGCAGTCAAACAGCATTCCCTGCCTGGCAGTCAAACAACATTCCCTGCCTGGCAGTCAAACTACATTCCCTGCCTGGCAGTCATACAACATTCCCTGTCTGGCAGTCATACAACATTCCCTGTCTGGCAGTCATACAACATTCCCTGCCTGGCAGTCAAATAATATTCCCTGCCTGGCAGTCAAACAGCATTCCCTGCCTGGCAGTCAAACAACATTCCCTGCCTGGCAGTCAAACTACATTCCCTGCCTGGCAGTCAAACAGCATTCCCTGCCTGGCAGTCATACAACATTCCCTGTCTGGCAGTCAAACAACATTCCCTGCCTGGCAGTCATACAACATTCCCTGCCTGGCAGTCAAACAGCATTCCCTGCCTGGCAGTCAAACAGCATTCCCTGCCTGGCAGTCAAACAGCATTCCCTGCCTGGCAGTCAAACAGCATTCCCTGCCTGGCAGTCAAACAACATTCCCTGCCTGGCAGTCAAACTACATTCCCTGCCTGGCATTCAAACAACATTCCCTGCCTGGCATTTAAACAACATTCCCTGCCTGGCAGTCAAACAACATTCCCTGCCTGGCAGTCAAACAACATTCCCTGCCTGGCAGTCAAACAACATTCCCTGCCTGGCAGTCAAACAACATTCCCTGCCTGGCATTCAAACAACATTCCCTGCCTGGCAGTCAAACAACATTCCCTGCCTGGCAGTCAAACAACATTCCCTGCCTGGCAGTCAAACAACATTCCCTGCCTGGCAGTCAAACAACATTCCCTGCCTGGCAGTCAAACAACATTCCCTGCCTGGCAGTCAAACAACATTCCCTGCCTGGCAGTCAAACAACATTCCCTGCCTGGCAGTCAAACAACATTCCCTGCCTGGCAGTCAAACAACATTCCCTGCCTGGCAGTCATACAACATTCCCTGCCTGGCAGTCAAACAACATTCCCTGCCTGGCAGTCATACAACATTCCCTGCCTGGCAGTCAAACAATATTCCCTGCCTGGCAGTCAAACAGCATTCCCTGCCTGGCAGTCAAACAGCATTCCCTGCCTGGCAGTCAAACAGCATTCCCTGCCTGGCAGTCAAACAGCATTCCCTGCCTGGCAGTCAAACAGCATTCCCTGCCTGGCAGTCAAACAACATTCCCTGCCTGGCAGTCAAACTACATTCCCTGCCTGGCAGTCAAACAACATTCCCTGCCTGGCAGTCAAACAACATTCCCTGCCTGGCAGTCAAACAACATTCCCTGCCTGGCAGTCAAACAACATTCCCTGCCTGGCAGTCAAACAACATTCCCTGCCTGGCAGTCAAACAACATTCCCTGCCTGGCAGTCAAACAACATTCCCTGCCTGGCAGTCAAACAACATTCCCTGCCTGGCAGTCAAACAACATTCCCTGCCTGGCATTCAAACAACATTCCCTGCCTGGCAGTCAAACAACATTCCCTGCCTGGCAGTCAAACAACATTCCCTGCCTGGCAGTCAAACAACATTCCCTGCCTGGCAGTCAAACAACATTCCCTGCCTGGCAGTCAAACAACATTCCCTGCCTGGCAGTCAAACAACATTCCCTGCCTGGCAGTCAAACAACATTCCCTGCCTGGCAGTCAAACAACATTCCCTGCCTGGCAGTCAAACTACATTCCGTGCCTGGCAGTCAAACAAAATTCCCTGTCATAAATGACTCAAAAACCCACATGAGGAACTGAGGTGAGGTGATGTGTTGGATGAGGTTTATGTGTTAGATGAGGTGATGTCAGAGACGCTGCATCATTGGCGGTAAACTTCCAAATTGGTTTTCTGCCGCCTTTAAAATCTTTATTTTATTTCAATGTACAGTCGTGGCCAAAAATATTGGCACCCTTGCACTTTTTTCAAATAACTCACAATTTTCTGTAAAAATAAGTTGAAATTGACAAAAGTATTTGGCGCTCCACAATTCTTTTTCACTGTTAATATTGCAGAACCTTTGTTTTTGATTCAGAACTTAATATATCATTTTAAATCAGAAAATAAAATGAAATGTCATTGACAAAATTATTGACACCCTAGACTTAATATTTGGTGGCACAGACTTTGGATAAAATAACTGCAGTCAAGCGCTTCCTATAGCCATTAATGAGCTTCCTACACCTCTCTACTGGCAGTTTGGCCCACTCTTCTTAGGAAAACTGCTCCAGTTCTCCCAGATTTGAAGGGTGCCTTCTCCCAACTGGTGTTTTCAGATCTCCCCACAGGTGTTCAATGGGATTTAGATCTGGACTCATTGCTGGTCACTTCAGAACAGTCCAGTGTTTTGTCTTGAACCATTCCTGGGTGCTTTTTGAAGTGTGTTTGGGGTCATTGTCCTGCTGCAAGACCCATGACCTTCGACAGCGACCCAGCTTTCTGACACTGGGTTGAACATTGTGCTCCAAAATGCCTTTGTAATCTCCTGATTTCATGATTCCATGCACACATTAAAGGTACGCAGTGCCAGAGGCAGCACAGCAACCCCAAAACATCACTGAACCTCCTCCATGTTTGACTGTAGGGAAGATGTTCTTTTCTTTGAAGGCTTCATTTTGTTTTCTGTAAACATAGAGATGATGTGCTTTACCAAAAAACCTCTAATTTGGTCTCATCTGTCCACAGGACATTCTCCCAGAAGGATTTTGGTTTGTTCAGGTGTTTTTTATATAAACTCCAGTCAGGCTTTCTTTTGTGTCTCTCAGCAGTGAGGTCCTCCTTGGTCTCCTACCATAGAACCCCCTTTCATTGAGTTGGCGACGGATGGTGCGAGTTGAAACTGTCGTACCTTGTGTCTGAAGGTCAGCGTGAATCTGTTTGGCACTTGATCGAGGTGCTTTCTCTATCATTCTAACAATCCTTCGCTGCAATCTTCGATCAAGTTTTCTCTTGCGGCCACATCCAGGGAGGTTGGCTACAGTGCCATGGGCCTTAAACTTCCTGATAACATTGCGTATGGTGGACACAGGAACATCAAGGTCTCTGGAGATGGACTTGTAGCCTTGAGATTGTCCATGATTGGCTACAATCTTGTGTCTGACCTCCTCTGACAATTCTCTGGTTTTCTTTCTTTTCTCCATGCTCATTGAGGTACACACAGTGATACAAAACAGCAGAATGACCTCTTTTCTCGATTCAAACTGGTTGAATGAGTGATTTTTTTTTTATATCGCAAGCACCTGCATCTCACCACAGGTGAGTTCAATTCCAAAATAAAGGAGAATCACCTGCTTGAAATCTAATGATTTCTAAGAACTTCTAAAAAGTGCCAATAATATTGTCCGGGCTATTTTAGGATTTCCGTGTGGAATAAGCTAAGATTTAGTAATTTCTCAGCTTATTTTGTTTGTTTCACTGAAAACCAAAGAAATACAAATGTGGATACCAAAAGATTTTTTTTATTTCAATTTTTTTCTGGAAGAAATGGTGAATTGTTTGAAAAAAGTGCTCGGGTGCCAATATTTTTGGCCACAACTGTAATTATACACAAATCTCCTTTTTGGCACTTTCAAAAACCTTCCGTTTAGCAGGACTTGGACAAAATATTACGGCATTTTACGTCATCTCGACCAATCAAATTTGCTGCTCACAGACCCTGCCCATGTCCTTTTTTTCTCAAGACTGCACGGGGTAAGCTGTTCTATGAACTCTCTAGTTCAATGCTCTTGCCGTCATTAAATCCCAATTTCAGATCTTCACTGTGCGTTCAAATCGACAACGGCCGGCAATTTATTTTAAATACGTTTACCGATCAGCGCAATGTTGGCTGTGTTTGCTGGAACCGGGAGGATTCAATCCACCGGTAGGATTTATTAAAAATTACAAAGATTATAGTCTGACCTTTCCAGTACAATATGTTATTACTATACACAGTATTGATGAAGATGGAAAACTGAACAAATCGATGAGGCCCTCCATTTATTCGACTTATTCGATTATTAGACTTATAAAGATTACTTATTGGACATGTAAAAATTACTTATTATACTTATAAAGTTGTCCTTTTAATAACGCGATACATTTTAATAATGCAATGTTACCATTTAATCAGGTGTTTTAAATCCAGGCACACGTGACACATTTGCATCCCACCGTTATCCTATTTGTTAATGCTTTGATGTCTGAGAGCCAAATACATTGTGGTGAACACCCTCGACGTTTCCTCTTTGGGGGTCGGTGATATTCTTGTATTTTGTTTCCAAAGTTGAGACTTGTGGAAGAGTGAATTACAGAAAATAAAACGCAATGTTCCAGCATTTATGACAACACATGCCTGTATTAAGAACATGATTGAACTATGACAGAGATAGAGGGGTAGGGAGAGGGGAAGAGGTATGGGATATGGGAGAGAGAGAGAGAGAGGGGTAGGGAGACGGGAAGAGGTATGGGATATGGGAGAGAGAGAGAGAGGGGTAGGGAGACGGGAAGAGGTATGGGAGAGAGAGAGGGGTAGGGAGAGGGGAAGAGGTATGGGATATGGGGGAGAGAGAGGGGGGAAGAGGTATGGGAGAGAGAGAGGGGTAGGGAGAGGGGAAGAGGTATGGGAGAGAGAGAGAGAGAGAGAGAGAGGGGTAGGGAGACGGGAAGAGGTATGGGAGAGAGAGAGCGGTAGGGAGAGGGGAAGAGGTATGGGCTATGGGGGAGAGAGAGAGGGGTAGGGAGACGGGAAGACGTATGGGATATGGGGGAGAGAGAGAGGGGTAGGGAGAGCGGAAGAGGTATGGGATATGGGAGAGGGGTAGGGAGAGGGGAAGAGGTATGGGAGAGAGAGGGGTAGGGAGAGGGGAAGAGGTATGGGATATGGGGGAGAGAGGGAGGGGTATGGAGAGGGGAAGAGGTATGGGATATGGGAGAGACATATAGGGGTAGGGAGAGGGGAAGAGGTATGGGATATGGGAGAGAGAGAGAGAGGGGGGTAGGGAGAGGGGAAGAGGTATGGGAGTGAGGGGTAGGGAGAGGGGAAGAGGTATGGGATATGGGAGAGAGGGGTAGGGAGAGGGGAAGAGGTATGGGATATGGGAGAGAGGGGTAGGGAGAGGGGAAGAGGTATGGGATATGGGAGAGAAAGAGAGGGTAGGGAGATGGGAAGAGGTATGGGATATGGGGGAGAGAGAGGGAGGTAGGGAGAGGGGAAAAGGTATGGGATATGGGAGAGAGAGAGGGGAAGAGTTATGGAGAGCGATAGAGATAGATAGATGAGGTGATGTGGCTAAACACAGGTGATGTAACGTCCATTTGTAAATTTGGAGCATTGAGTGATGTATCTATCGAGTGGGACAACTCGACATAATGAAAACCTCTAAGTATTAAATGACATGTGTCACCTTAATAGTCGTTTGAGGACAAACTACAAAATATCAGCCTTTAAAAACGACACCAAATGGGATTAGTAATGTGCACGAGCAATTTCTGCTTATAAACTCGAATTACTCCTCTCCCTCCAAATAAATAACTTGCATAACACAGACAAAAATAACTAATGTTCCACTTGTGTGTATTGCACCTGTTATTGTTCATTGCACTCTTCTCACTCATGTACATATCCTTAAACCTTTGCATTGTTCTCACCTACCCTTTGCGATACCACATGTGTGAATATGTTCACTCTTTCCTTCTATCTCCATGCTATGTCCATCTTGCTTGACATGACATGTGGACAGACTTACCATGATGACACCACCAGCAGTTGTGTCGTGCAGCGGTGGACACGGACTGAGGATGGCCAGCACCAGAATATATCCTCCAAAGCTCAAGGCACATGTTGTGATGATCCCAAGCATGGAGTGAGACCTGTGTGTGTACAACCCATGTTGTTTCCACTTGTATCCAAAAAGTGTAATGTTGTTGAGTTTAATTCGTTGGAATAACACGTTTAAGGTTTCCAGACTTGTCCACTTTCCGAATCATAGAACAGGTTTTCACAAAGCTTGGCTAGACCCTTAACCCAAGTACTCTTTATCAAGTACCATGTTTGTTTCACAGGGATACTTTTGGGAATCGAGTCTAAACGACACACACATTATACATACACACATTAGATTATATAATCGGTACAATGTTCATTTCAACCACGTAACCAAATCTTCACCATTTTCCAACATGACTTCCCCCAAAGAAAGGTAACTGAATATCACTAAACACGTCCCATTCCATTTGAAGAGTCACCAGACGGATTGATTTGTACGGGGGTGTGTTCAAAGGTAATCCAGGTTGTTCTTTTTCTCCAAGACAGGTGAAGATATTCGAATGAAACCTCACAGAGGCGAACACCCATTTTTAGTCTATCTTCGAACACCTATTTTTAGTCTATCTTGGAACACCCATTTTCAGTCTATCTTGGTGCATATTTGTTTCTCAACTTCATCACCACTGCGGTCCACATGTTTCTGACCATGTTCAAGTAGTTTTGTGATGCCATCACGGTAGAACTGAGCGTCTTGCTGACAACCAGCGCTGCAGAGGGGCCTTGACATCATCATTGGAAGAAAAATATTCCCCACAAAGGTGTCCCTTCAGTTTTGGGAAGAGATGAAAACTTGACAGAACCAAGTCGAGGCTGCTGATCCTTTTGTGATGGTACTCCATTGACTTAATGGTGCATCCAACTCTCGTCTCCAATCAGTCATCCCAACTCTCATCTTCAATCAGTCACCCCAACTCTCATCTCCAGTGAGTCACCCCAACTCTCATCTCCAGTGAGTCACCCCAACTCTCATCTCCAGTGAGTCACCCCAACTCTCATCTCCAAACAGTCACCCCAACTCTCATCCTCAGTCATCCCAACTCTCATCTCCAATCAGTAACCCCAACTCTCATCTACAGTGAGTCACCCCAACGCTCGTCTCGTCAGTCACCCCAACGCTCGTCTCGTCAGTCACCCCAACGCTCGTCTCGTCAGTCACCCCAACGCTCGTCTCGTCAGTCACCCCAACGCTCGTCTCGTCAGTCACCCCAACGCTCGTCTCGTCAGTCACCCCAACTCTCATCTCCAGTCAGTCACCCCAACTCTCATCTCCAGTCAGTCACCCCAACTCTCATCTCCAGTCAGTCTCCCCAACTCTCATCTCCAATCAGACGCCCTAACTCTCACCTCCAGTGAGTCGCCCCAGCTCTCATCTCCAGTGAGTCACCCCAACTCTCATCTCCAATCAGTCACCCCAACTCTCATCTCCAATCAGTCACCCCAACTCTCATCTCCAATCAGTCACCCCAACTCTCATCTCCAATCAGTCACCCCAACTCTCATCTCCAGTCAGTCACCCCAACTCTCATCTCCAGTCAGTCACCCCAACTCTCATCTCCAGTCAGTCACCCCAACTCTCATCTCCAGTGAGTCACCCCAACTCTCATCTCCAGTGAGTCACCCCAACTCTCATCTCCAGTGAGTCACCCCAACTCTCATTTCCAATCAGTCACCCCAACTCGATGACTCCATCTACATCTCGCTGTCTGATAATGTGGACCAACTTCTATCTATACTCATCCCAACTCTCTCTTCCTCATATGTGGTGATTTCAATTGGCACCATGCCAGTTGGCTGGGTGTGGGTACCTCTCTCACCAGCCATGGCTCCTCAGCAAAGGAATTCTGCGACTCACTGGGACTGACACAATCTGTCAATTTCCCGACCCGGATCTGTCAACAGAGCATCTTCTCTTCTGGACTTGGTTATGACTTAACTTCCCTGAAAATGTCTGCTGCTCTTCTTCTGCTCCAATCGGCTCATCTGATCATGTGCTTGTTAAAGTGGACATCTCTCTGACCATTCTCAGGAAGCCTGCTCAGCGTCGACGAGTCTGACATTTCACTCAGGCCAACTTTCACGGTCTTCAAGCAGCCATCAATCATCTGGACTGGTCTCCCATCTCTACCACCTCTGACATCAACTCATCCTTGGAATTCTTCCAAAGTAAATTGCTCTCTCATGCACAGATTTATCCCATCTCGTCTTCAGTTGTCATACCCTTCTATCTACTCATCCCAACTCTCACTGTCCATGGTACACGGAATCTTGTGGTGAGGCTGCTGCCCAGAAACAACTTGCCTTTGTCTCCTGGAAAGCAAATCCAACGGAAAGAAATCTCATTTCCTTTCCAAAGCCCGAAACAAGTGTGTGTCCACCCTCAGGAGAGCCAGGAAACAATATCTCTCCGTTCTCAAGACCGAACTCTCTTATCTGTCTCCCTCTTCCAAATCCTGGTGGTGTCTGGTCAAATCTGTTTCTGGTGTTTGTTCCCCCTCCATCCCCTCCCTTACCTCAAACGGCTACACAGTTGACTACGCACGTGAAAAAGCTGAATGCCTCAACTCTGTGTTTGCCTCTAAATCTTGTGTCCCAAACCCATCCCTCTCTGTACTCACCGTACCCAGTCGTACCCAGTAGTACCCAGCTGCTCCTGGACTCCGTGTCCTTTCCTCCTGACAAGGTGGAAAAGTTTTTTTCAACCCTCGACTCTGATTCTGCAACTAGACCTGATGGCATCAGCCCACGGGTCCTAAAATCCTGTTCTTCCGCTCTTTCACTCCCTCTCTCTGTTCTCTTCACCCTCTCTTTTGCTCAAGGTCAACTGCCATCTGCTTGGAAATCAGCCAACATCACCGCTTTACACACAAAAGGTGCAAAAACAGATCCTAGCAACTACAGACCAATCAGCCTTCTCCCAATTATCAGCAAAGTCATGGAATCCATCATTGCTTCGGATATGAAATCTTTCCTCTTCTCCAATGGCTTGATCTCTGATCATCAATTTGGTTTCAGACCAGGTCACTCTACTCTGGACATGCTGCTTCTGCTGTCTCAACAATGGATGGAGGTCCTCAATGCCAAACAGGAAATTAGAGCTGTCTCCCTCGACATATCACGTGCCTTCGATACGGTCTGGCACCCCGCTCTGCTCACCAAACTCTCCTCCTTTGGTATCCATGGAAATCTCCACGCATGGCAGGCGGACCTCCTCTCTAGTCGTAGTCAACGTGTGGCCCTGAATGGGTTTCTCTCATCTCCTCTTCCTGTTCAGGCTGGAGTTCCCCAAGGCACTGTTCTGGGCCCTGTGCTTTTTCTGGTCTTCATCAATGATCTCTCTGACTCTCTTGAAAATCCTCTCTATCTCTTTGCTGATTACTCCACTCTCTGCCTCTCCATTCCTCATCCCTCAGATCGGCAGTCTGCAGCCTCCTCACTCTCTGCAGACCTGAACAAAATCACAGACTGGGCAAACAAGTGGAACATGTCTTTCAATCCTGACAAATCTCACACTCTTACGATGTCTCTCCGAAAAGACCGACTGGACAACCCTCCCATCTACTTTCTGAATAATCCTCTCCAAGAAGTTCTGTCACTCAAGTTTTTGGGTCTCACTATCTGCCATGATCTTTCCTGGGAAAACCACATTTCCAAGCTGGCCTCCAAAGCCAGTCGCCGACTTGGCATCCTCCGTCGTGCGAAGTCCTTCCTTGGCACACCTGAACTCCTCACCACATGCAAGGCTTTCATCCACAGTTCAATGGAGTACTGCTCTCCCCTCTGGGCTGGTGCTCCTGCCTCACACCTAGCTCGTCTTCACGCTGCTGAAACCAAAGCGTTCAGAATCATTGGAATCTCCAGCGATGAAGCTATCTCCGAGGGCCTTTAACTTACTCACCGCAGGCAGGTTGGTGGTCTTTCCGTCTTCTACCGACTCCTCTCCGGCCTTGCTCCCCCAGCTCTCTCTGGGCTCTGTCCCCCAAATATTCCTACAGGTCGCACAAGATCTGCCTGCAACCCTCTTATGGTTAAACTGCCTGCAACCCTCTTATGGTTAAACTGCCAAAATCAAGACTCTCTGCTCACCTTCACTCCTTCATTCCTCTTTTCTCCCGCCTCTGGAACAAACTCCCTCACTCTCTTCAATCCCACTCCACCCTCCAGGTCTTTAAAACAGCTGTTCACCACCATCTCTTATCTTCCCCAATCCAAAACCTTGATCTTTTCTACCCCCGCTAATTTCACCCCAAATCCACTTTTTTGAAATACCAACTTCTTTCCTGGAAGTCCTTGGTGTCCTTGCGTTTTATACCTATCCTGCCTCCCCCCAAGCCCTCTCCCTCCCACACATCTCCCGATGTCCCTGCTCTCAAATGTTGTGTTTGTGTGTTTCCTCCCCTTCTCTCACCATCTTGTCTACCGCTCCCCTTTTTACATACTTTGTTTGCTTGTTTGTTTGATTTGTTTGTTTGATAAATGTTAGCTCTTTCACGAGCCTCGATTCTGTATACAAAAAAAACAAAAAAAAACTCATCTCCAATCAGTCACCTCAACTCTCATCTCCAATCAGTCACCCCAACTCTCATCTCCAATCAGTTACCCCACTCTCATCTCCAGTGAGTCACCCCAACTCTCATCTCCAGTGAATCACCCCAACTCTCATCTCCAGTGAGTCACCCCAACTCTCATCTCCAGTCAGTCACCCCAACTCTCATCTCCAATCAGTCACCCCAACTCTCATCTCCAGTCAGTCACCCCAACTCTCATCTCCAATCAGTCACCCCAACTCTCATCTCCAATCAGTCACCCCAACTCTCATCTCCAATCAGTCACCCCAACTCTCATCTCCAATCAGTCACCCCAACTCTCATCTCCAATCAGTCACCCCAACTCTCATCTCCAATCAGTCACCCCAACTCTCATCTCCAATCAGTCACCCCAACTCTCATCTCCAATCAGTCACCCCAACTCTCATCTCCAATCAGTCACCCCAACTCTCATCTCCAATCAGTCACCCCAACTCTCATCTCCAATCAGTCATCCCAACTCTCATCTTCAGTGAGTCATCCCAACTCTCATCTCCAGTGAGTCATCCCAACTCTCATCTCCAGTGAGTCATCCCATCTCTCATCTCCAGTGAGTCACCCCAACTCTCATCTCCAGTGAGTCATCCCATCTCTCATCTCCAGTGAGTCACCCCATCTCTCATCTCCAGTGAGTCACCCCATCTCTCATCTCCAGTGAGTCACCCCAACTCTCATCTCCAATCAGTCACCCAAACTCTCATCTCCAATCAGTCACCCCAACTCTCATCTTCAGTGAGTCATCCCAACTCTCATCTCCAGTGAGTCATCCCAACTCTCATCTCCAATCAGTCACCCCAACTCTCATCTCCAATCAGTCACCCCAACTCTCATCTCCAGTGAGTCACCCCAACTCTCATCTCCAATCAGTCATCCCAACTCTCATCTCCAATCAGTCATCCCAACTCTCATCTCCAATCAGTTACCCCACTCTCATCTCCAGTGAGTCACCCCAACTCTCATCTCCAGTGAATCACCCCAACTCTCATCTCCAGTGAGTCACCCCAACTCTCATCTCCAGTCAGTCACCCCAACTCTCATCTCCAATCAGTCACCCCAACTCTCATCTCCAATCAGTCACCCCAACTCTCATCTCCAGTGAGTCACCCCAACTCTCATCTCCAATCAGTCATCCCAACTCTCATCTGCAATCAGTCACCCCAACTCTCATCTGCAATCAGTCATCCCAACTCTCATCTCCAATCAGTCATCCCAACTCTCATCTGCAATCAGTCACCCCAACTCTCATCTGCAATCAGTCACCCCAACTCTCATCTCCAATCAGTCATCCCAACTCTCATCTCCAATCAGTCACCCCAACTCTCATCTCCAATCAGTCACCCCAACTCTCATCTCCAGTGAGTCACCCCAACTCTCATCTCCAATCAGTCATCCCAACTCTCATCTGCAATCAGTCACCCCAACTCTCATCTGCAATCAGTCATCCCAACTCTCATCTCCAATCAGTCATCCCAACTCTCATCTCCAATCAGTCATCCCAACTCTCATCTCCATTCAGTCATCCCAACTCTCATCTCCAATCAGTCACCCCAACTCTCATCTTCAGTGAGTCACCCCAACTCTCATCTCCAGTCAGTCACCCCAACTCTCATCTTCAGTGAGTCATCCCAACTCTCATCTCCAGTGAGTCATCCCAACTCTCATCTCCAGTGAGTCACCCCATCTCTCATCTCCAGTGAGTCACCCCAACTCTCATCTCCAATCAGTCACCCCAACTCTCATCTCCAATCAGTCACCCCAACTCTCATCTGCAGTGAGTCACCCCAACTCTCATCTCCAATCAGTCATCCCAACTCTCATCTCCAATCAGTCACCCCAACTCTCATCTCCAATCAGTCACCCCTTCAACCCATTTGGCGTAACTGACATGCATGGCGGTATGAAGAATTTGTATTTGGGTCGCATTTAAAAATGGTCGCACATTTGTACAACAACAAATTGTCCCATTCATACCTTTTCCTATTGAATCAGAAACAGTTTTGTTTTCCATATTCCATTTGGAGTCTTATTTCTGGTATACCACCGAACCTCATGTACCACCCTCATTTCAAGGAATGTGATGATTTAACCCGTGACATGTTGATAAACATTTGGGACTCTGATCTCGGTTCGTTGCTCTACTCACGTGCAGGGAAAAGTGATGGTGAACAGAGTTGCTATTGGCTTGCCCGCATTGCTCAAAATGGCAGCCATGGAAAATGCTTTCAGGCCATAGGGAAAGCAAGAGTAGCTTTGTACGGAGGGCACTCCTGTAGTAGAAACCGCATTTGTGATGCCCAAGAGAAGGAGCAGGTAGATGGGATTGGAGGAACAGGAAGTAGTTATCCAGGACGTGGAAATCGACTTGGGATTTATTCCTTCTTCCATGGTATCAAGACCTGCTTCCTTTTTGATTATGTCTTTGCTTTGTTGCTCGTCTTTCTTTTGATCTTTGTTGGTGGCAGAGTCTGTAAAGAAATTTTTTTATGTAAAGCAGGTATTTTTGATGTATGGATGACTTGATTGTTGGCCGAAAGTGTGACCTGCGTCCAGGGGATCTCCCCCTTACCCCCACTCCCATATAATGAAACAATAAATATTATCCCTTAATTTTACAACGTTATCTTGATTTTTTGCTTTTTCTCTCAGCTGTATAGGTATTTCATTATTTGGGAATACTACAAAGCATTCAGTCATGGCAAGTACGAACCAATTATTCCCTCCACCAACAAAGGTTATGTATTCACCTTTGTGTCTGTCTGTCTGTGAGCACGATATCTAAAAAAGTAAGGATTCAGACAAAACTTGGTGGGCAGGTTGGATGTGTTACAAGGAAGAATCGAGTAGATTTTGGTGAAAATCCGGATCTGGATCCGAGAATTTTTTTTCGTGATTCTTCACCATTGATAAATAGGGCAAATAAAAATGATATACATGGAGCACGATGTGTCAAAAAGTTTGTGTACGGATTATGGCAAAACTTTGTGGATGAGTTTGGTCTTTTCTGCCCTCGTTAATCCACCCCAAATCCGCTTCCTTCAAATTCCCTGTTTTCTTTCCTGACAGTCCTTGTAGTGTCCATCTTGTTTATCCCGTGTATCCCGCCCCAGCCCTCTCCCTTCCACAGATCTCCCGATGTCCTTGTTCTCTACTGTTGTTGTGCTTCCCTCTCTCACCCACTCTTGTCTCCCGTTCCCTTTATTATATGTTTGATGTGAACTCTCAAATGTGAACTCAAAACTGAACTATCAAACCTGTCTCCCTCTTCCAAAATCCTGGTGGCATCTGGTCAAATCTGTTTCTGGTGTTTGTTCCCCCTCCATCCCCTCCCTTACCTCAAATGGCTACACAGCTGACTCCGCACATGAAAAAAGCTGAATGCCTCAACTCTGTGTTTGCCTCAAAATCTTGTGTCCCAAACCCATCTCTCTCTGTACCCACCGTACCCAGTCGTACCCAGCTGCTCCTGGACTCTCCTGAAAAGCTCCTGTTTCCTTCTCTCCTGACAAGGTGGAGAAGTCTCTGTCAACCCTCGACTCTGATTCTGCAACTGGACCAGACGGCATCAGCCCACGGGTCCTAAAATCCTGCTCTTCCGCTCTATCTCACCCTCTCTCTGTTCTCTTCACTCTCTTTTGCTCAAGGTCATCTGCCATACGCTTGGGAATCAGCAAACATTACCGCTTTACACAAAAAGGTGCAAAAACAGATCCTTGCAACTACAGACCAATCAGCCTGCTTCCAATTATCAGCATGGTCACAGAATCAATCATCGCATCTGATATCAAATCCTTCCTTTTCTCCAATGGCTTGATCTCGGATCATCAATTTGGATTCAGACCAGGTCACTCTACTCTGGACATGTTGCTTCTGCTGTCTCAACAATGGATGGAGGTCCTGAATGCCAAACAGGAAATCAGAGCTGTCTCCCTTGACATATCACGTGCCTTTGATACGGTCTGGCATCCAGCTCTGCTCACCAAACTCTCCTCCGATGGTATCCATGGAAATGTCCACGCATGGCTTGCGGACTTCCTCACCGGTCACAGTCAACGTGTGGCCCTGAATGGGTTTCTCTCATCTCCCCTTCCTGTTCAGGCTGGAGTTCCCCAAGGCAGTGTTCTGAGCCCTGTGCTTTTTCTGGTCTTCATCAATGATCTCTCTGACTCTCTGGAAAATCCTCTCTATCCCTTTGCTGATGTCTCCACTCTCTGCCGCTCCATTCCTCATCCCTCAGATCGGCAGTCTGCAGCCTCCTCACTCTCTGCAGACGTGGACAAAATCAGACTGGTCAAACAAGTGGAACATGTCTTTCAATCCTGACAAATCTCACACTCTTACGATGTCTCTCCGAAAAGACCGACTGGAAAACCCTCCCATCTACTTTCTCAACAATCCTCTCCAAGAAGTTCTGTCGCTCAAGCTTTTGGGTCTCACTATCTGCCATGATCTTTCTTGGGAAAACCACATTTCAAAGCTGGCCTCCAAAGCCAGTCGCCGACTAGGCATCCTCCGTCGTGTGAAGTCCTTCCGAGGCACACCTGAGCTCCTCACCACATACAAGGCTTTCATCCGCAGCTCAATGGAGTACTGCTCTCCCCTCTGGGCCGGTGCTCCTGCCTCACACTTAGCTCGGCTTCACGCTGTTGAAACCAAAGCTTTCAGAATCATTGGAATCTCTCGCAATGAAGCTAACTCCGAGGGGCTTTCACTTACTCACCGCAGGCAGGTAGGTGGTCTTTCTGTCTTCTACCGACTCCTCTCCAGCCTTGCCCCCCCCCCCCAGCTCTCTCTGTGTTCTGTCCCGCAAATATTCCTGCAGGTCGCACAAGATCTGCCTGCAACCCTCATGGTTAAACTGCCAAAACCAAGACTCTCTGCTCATCTTCACTCCTTCATTCCTCTTTTCTCCCGCCTCTGGAACAAACTCCCTCACTCTCTTCAATCCCACTCCACCCTCCAGGTCTTTAAAACAGCTGTTCACCACCATCTCTTATCTTCCCCCATCCAAAACCTTGATCTTTTCTACCCCTGCTAATTTCACCCCAATTCCACTTTTTTGAAATACCAACTTCTGTCCTGGAAGTCCTTGGTGTCCTTGTTGTTTTATACTTCTCCCACCCCCCCACCCCCCTTCCCACACCTCCTCCCCCCAAGCCCTCTCCCTCCCACACATCTCCCTGCTCTCAAATGTTGTGTTTGTGTGCTTCCCCTTCTCTCCCCATCTTGTCTTCCGCTCCCTCTTTTTATATGTTTTGTTTGTCTGGTTGATTTGTTTGTGAAATAAATGTTAGCTCTTTCACGAGCCTCGATTCAGTATACAAAAAAAGGCCTTGTAGGCAGAGGTCTGATTTTCCAAGGAAAGACTTGGATTGACGGAGGATGTCCAGTATGCGGCTGACTTTGGGGGCCAGCTTTATGTGGTTGGCACAAGAAAGGTCATCGGTGATGGTGAGGTCTCAAAGTTTAAGAGACTGAACCTCTTCCAGTGGATGACCAAGTAATAATATAGGTCAGTTAATTTGACCATCAATCTGGAGCAATATGGTGACTGTGGGGTTTTCCAGGATTGAAAGACATTCCATTAATCAGACTGGAGTCGAATCATTTCCAGATCAGCAGAGTCAAACCTAGCTGCTGTCTGCCTATCAGATGGATGAGTTACTGTCCGACACAATCTGGCGGAGTCTGAACAAAGGATGAGAGGGTTTCCAGATCATCGGAGAGATCATCAATATGGATGAGAAACAACGCTGGGCCAAAAACACTGCCTTGGCGAACTGCAGCCTCCATCAAGAGAGGGGAGGAAAATGGAGAGTTCGTGCTTGAGATTTGCAAGATGGTGTTTTATAGCATGCCTCAAGATGGACACACATGTTGCGAGCTGGGCCACAGACATAGATAATCATGTGTGGTTTAATTAATGTATGTGGCTTCGCTTAACACTTAATCGTTCTTCCATTTTGAATAAATATCTTGGAAGGAAGATATTAATATTTTTGGGTATCCTTTTACGCTCGATTGTCCCCACTCCCAAAACAGGGCGATTTTATTACTCACTTGACCCGCTATGTCTTCTCGAATTTTTTTTGCTACGGGCATTTACCTCCACCACCAAAGGTGGATGGAGGTTATGTTTTCACCCCTGTCTGTCTGTCTGTCTGTCTGTCTGTCTGTTTGTGAACAAGATATCTCAAAAAAGTTGTGGACGGATTCGGACGAAATTTGGCAGAGAGGTAGCGTATGTGACAAGGACGAAATGATTCGATTTTGGTGAAGATCCGGATTCGGCTAGTAGATTTTTTGAGTGATTCTTCACCATTGGGATATCGGGCCAAAATCGATACAAAGCAGGATATCTCAAAAAGTTATGGCCGGATGATTTTGATTAAATGTGATTCTGTATTGTGATTTTCTGGTCTACTCTGGGATACAAAACGTAAACTGTACACCTGGTGGAGGTATGCTCTCTACTTGGTGCCGTTCTAGTTTTTATAATGATTTTGACCATCACAGGATTCTTTATCAGAAAAATCTTCGTCAAATTCACTTTCTGGCGAGTGTGCGGCCATTATCCGTTGCGTGCTGAAACAACCTTGCCTTTGATTACGTCACGACCATCGCTATTTTTAGGGGTGATACCCGACGGGTTTGCTTTTCTGCAACACCTCAAAAAATTATTAGAATTAAATCCACGTCCAGTTCTTTGTTTATTGCTTTCAAATCAATAAAATCACATCAGAAAACATTTTTTCTGAGTCTGTGGGCCTTTAAGGAATAAAGTAAAATTTGCCCCAGTAGCTTTAGCTCGCCATGTCGATAAGGAAATCTGCTTGACTGTTTCTGCCACACCACAGGATTCAGTTTTCCAGGCCCGAGAGGATGGATAGCAAAGAGTTAGGCGAGAAACTAAAGTTTTGTAAAAATATTCTCAAGCGGAATCAATATTAAGTGTTCTGGAGATCATGCGAAAAACCATATCCTGCGTCCTTGAGGTTGCTCCCTTAAAAGTGCCAGAGAGCTATGGGGATTGACAAGAGCCGAGAGGGGCAGAAAAGGAATAAAAGAGATTGGATGGAAAGTTAGTCATTATTAGGTGAGAAAGAGGCAAAGACGATGACAAATCAGGAGGATAAATCCGGGTTTGGAAGTTTTGCTGCAGTGCCATTGTTGGTTGTTGCCAAGGCAACACCCAGCTAGCCAGGCATTGTGTTTGGTGAAATCACCGCCAGTGCCATTGTTGCTTGTTGCCAAGGCAACACCCAGCTAGCCGGGCATTGTGTTTGGTGAAATCACCGGCAGTGCCATTGTTGCTTGTTGCCAAGGCAACACCCAGCTAGCCAGGCATTGTGTTTGGTGAAATCACCGCCAGTGCCATTGTTGCTTGTTGTCAAGCCAACACCCAGCTAGCCGGGCATTGTGTTTGGTGAAATCACCGCCATTGCCATTGTTGGTTGTTGCCAAGGCAACACCCAGCTAGCCGGGAATTGTGTTTGGTGAAATCACCGCCAGTGCCATTGTTTGTTGCCAAAGCAATACCCAGCTAGCCGGGCATTGTGTTTGGTGAAATCACCACCAGTGTCATTGTTGGTCGTTGCCAAGGCAACACCCAGCTAGTCGGGCATTGTGTTTGGTGAAATCACCGCCAGTGCCATTGTTGGTTGTTGCCAAGGCAACACCCAGCTAGCCGGGCATTGTGTTTGGTGAAATCACCACCAGTGCCTTTGTTGGTTGTTGCCAAGCCAACACCCAGCTAGCCGGGAATTGTGTTTGGTGAAATCACCACCAGTGCCATTGTTGTTTGTTGCCAAGGCAACACCCAGCTAGCCGGGCATTGTGTTTGGTGAAATCACCGCCAGTGTCATTGTTGGTCGTTGCCAAGGCAACACCCAGCTAGTCGGGCATTGTGTTTGGTGAAATCACCGCCAGTGCCATTGTTGTTTGTTGCCAAGGCAACACCCAGCTAGCCGGGCATTGTGTTTGGTGAAATCACCGCCAGTGTCATTGTTGGTCGTTGCCAAGGCAACACCCAGCTAGTCGGGCATTGTGTTTGGTGAAATCACCGCCAGTGCCATTGTTGGTTGTTGCTAAGGCAACACCCAGCTAGCCGGGCATTGTGTTTGGTGAAATCACCACCAGTGCCTTTGTTGGTTGTTGCCAAGGCAACACCCAGCTAGCCAGGCATTGTGTTTGGTGAAATCACCGCAGATGAGAAACAGATATTCTCTAAGTACGTGTGTGCATACCTACGGATTGAAATATGGTCTGATTTTCCAGCTAGATATTCCAGCTAGATATCCATGGTCTGATCCCTGATTAAAAAAATTATTTGCAATGTTTTCTTGAAAAATCTTACACAAAATGAAAACTGATTGGTCACAAATACTAAAATGGTGGCAGGTACTTCTGGTATTCATTAGAGAGTGTAAAACGCGACAGACCTCGAGGAAACCATCAGTGTGTGGTTGCTCACCTGTATGCTGTGAGCTTGTAAAGGACGCCAATGGGATGAAGGCAATTGCTGAGATAAAGACCATGCAGAAGAGGACCCAGTAGTAAATGGTAACTGAGAAGTTTTCCTTTTGGTAGCGGATTTCCATCTTGTACTCTGAGCCATTGAGCGACACGTTCGTGCAGCTGCCCATGCCGACACCTTGTGCCAAGGCCAAGGATGAAGGAACCATGGCAGCCAAGCTTTGTCCCACAAAAAATGTCCTCATGTAGATTCCCCGAAACTTGTGCATGAAGGGCATAAAGCTGACGTTCGCGGTGCAACAGCAGATCGAGAAGATGAACACTATGATGAGGTACGGGACGCTATGGCTGCGACCTTTAATGACGACTGTGTAATTCCAGAGGACCGGAAGCAAAATTGCAGCGGCTACGTTGAACGCATTGACACCAAAAATAATGTTTTCTTCATTGAACTTTCCCGAAATGGTTTTCTGCAGGGCCCCCATGCCAAGGAGGACAACATTGGCAACTGTGAGCAGAAAGTTGAGGTATGAATGCAGCTCCCAACCTGTGCAACACAACGCACACATATGAGGTACACCATTCAGGTAACAACAGGAATGTTTTGGGTAGTGATATTTGAAAATTGCATTCCTTTTCCAGCACATTTCAAACAGTATCCATTTTATCCCTTCCACTCGTTACCTACCTTCTGGCATCACCTGCATGACCGCTGGAACCTCAATCCAAACGCTGTTTATGGCCAACCAGGAGTTCATGGTAAACAAGGCCACCAGAATGTGTGTGAACCTGGGATTGGTCCACATTGTTCTCTCTGCAGAACACAATCCTGTAATGTTGGCATCATGGGTTCATGGTTCCAATTGATTTGCTTGTTACAAATGACATTCCTGAGAGTCAAGAGGGAACTTATTCGGTAAACATGTCAAAAAGAGGTCTTTTTTTTCTTTTGTATATAGTCTAGTAGGAAGACTAGGTCCCCCTGCACCCCCCGGAGATATACTTCTAATCAGTGTTTCTAGATTGGAAAAAATGTGTAGAAAATGACTAGCTATGGCCCCAAGCTGAAAAAATGTCCCACATACCATTTTTATGCAAATTACTGCTGCCATTATCAAAAAAACGATTTTTGACATATCTCAGCCAATATTGCAGATAATTGAAAAATGAAGGTGTCTAGACCCATGTTTTGAAGGGCATAGATCATGATAGAACTATTCATAACATGATTACATGTGTCTATGGTATACTAGTATGCATATTAATGCTGTAATTACAAAATAATCAGTTTTACAAATGATAAGGATACGTTAATACTGCAGATAACTTAACATGGTACATAAGGGGTCTAAACCCAGGTATTTTCAAGGTTAAATGTCAACAAGATGCTCCTGAGTCTTGCATAGGGGCGGGACATTGGCAGTAACATTGGTACCACTCAACTTTTCTTCCCACCATTGACTTTGTATTGCGAGAGATTTTCACTTGCTTATTTAAAGGTTTCTCACCCAGCCCACGTAAAATCTACCAACTCCTGCTGTTAACTCCCAAACATATTTTTTTATGTTATCCAATCACAGTGCAGAAATGACAGACTAGAGATCCAAATTAGTGCTGCTATAGCTGCCATTTTACATTTCCATCCATGTAACATGCGCGCTCGCGCGCTCGTATCAATTGGTAATGTCGCGCGCTCGTATCAATTGGTAACGTTGATGTTATTGAATACCCCAGTTGAAAGTTCAGTCTTCCATTCCATCTGTGTGTTGTTCTTGGTATTCATCCTCCAATCTAGCCAGGTAAGATGCTAACTATAATGTTACTCACACTCTTGACTTCAGTTTCTGCATGAAATCATAAACAGGCAGAATAACAGCTGAGCCAGCTAGCACCATGTTAGCTAACGTTAAAGCTAGCCTCATCTATGTACAGTATGTTCCTAATGTCGGTGTAACTTAAACTTTTGTTAATGCCAAACATGAGACATATCTGTTGACTTCTGTATATGAATTGAACCAGAAAGAGGCACGACAGCTGAGCTAGCTACAGTAACTTAGCACAATGTTTCATTGGCCTAGATAGCTAACGTTAGTGTGGAAGAATTTAGATGTTTTAGCTATTAGCACTTTTGAATTTAGTCAGCTAAAAAGTACCCTAGTGTAGAACATGACTCAGAACCTCTGTTACCTCACTGAAAACTCAGAGCCTCCTTTCACAGGCACTTTTAACATCATTCGTGATTTCTTATTTGTCATTTAACAGTGATGGTAGACATCGACAGCAAGCATGCCCAAAAGAAAACGGAGTGTAGAACCTGCAGCCCAAAGCTCTCCTCCTACATGCATCCTTCATGTACCATCCATGTCTGATCATGGGGATTTCACGCCCCTCCGTAAAATTAAAGGATCTGCTTCAGAAAAACTGCAACTGCTTCAAAAGATCCGGGATAGACGTCTCAACCAACCGCATGACTCCCCATGTCGTATGCAATCAGTATGTGATCAGATCCCGGCAACTCTTCCTGATGACCTAGAAAGAGTAGGATATCACAGCAAGTGTTATAAGCACTTTGTCCGCCACTTTCATCGTCTGGGAGATGATACAGAACCAGGGCCATCAACCTCATCATGGCATCACTCTCCTCGTAAACCAGGAGGTTCTGCTGAACCCATCTTCCCGCCAGAGTGTATATTTTGTGAGAAAGTTGAGACCAAAGATGCTCATCGCAATACTGAGAGGCCTACAACCTTCCCATCCTTTAAAAACAAAGAAAATGCATGGGAGCAAATCGAAACACGGGCTGAGAAAATGGGTCTCTATCGACTCCATCGAAAGGTGAAAAACAAAGACCTCTTTGCATGTGAGGCCAAACACCATCCGTCATGTTTTAAAGCTTTCCGCACAGCATTCTACAACTATGAGCGTGCGATTCACAGAGCCGAAGCACCAAAGGAGCAGGCTTGCATGTCAGCCGCCCATGAAAAGGCATTCAACTCAGTACTGGAACACATTCAAACCCAGGTCATCCAGCAGAATAAAGTTCTACAGCTTTCTTCCTTGCGCTTGCTCTATGTCGAGGAACTGAAACTGAATGGATATGAGAACTCAAATTATCGGTCAGAGAAACTACTGAAACGCCTACAGAATGACCCAATCAAGGAGCATATCCACTTCACGAAGGTTGATCATGACAAATGTGATGTCATTTCTTTCTGGCTTGTGCACAGCTCAAACATAACAGTTTCCAATGCTCTCGCACGAGCATTCACACTCGGAAGCACAAACAAGAACCAAAATGTTGCCCTCCAACTTCGCCAGGGTATTCTACAGGCTTTCAGAGAGTGTAAAGACCAACCATGGCCACCAACAGCTGAAGACATGGAGCTCAATCCTGAAGACATCCTACCTCCAGACCTTGTCCGCTTTCTCAGCGTGCTAATGACTGGCAAGGAGGGCATCGAGACAGAAAAGGTGAAGCGTCTGGTCTTCTCCATTGGACAAGATCTGTGCCGTGCAGTGTCAGATGGAAAATGGAAGTTACCAAAGCACATTCTCCTCTGTGTGACTGTAAGGCACCTGTTCCGAAGCAAACAGCTCACCACAATACTACACAGGCTTGGACACTCTGAGAGCTACGATTTCGCCTTGGAGTTGGAAACTGCTCTCGCCAAGGTCCTGGATGAAGTCTCAACTTATCGTACACCACAAATTGTGACAGGAGAGGGCAACCTTGTATTCCACTGTGAGTGGGACAACTTGAATAAAACCACTACCAGTGTGCACGGCAGCAACATTGTAAACAGTGCTGGAGGAATCATGGTGCAGGAGGTCAAGCCCGGGTTCGAGAGCAGCAAGGACCGAATGCTACCTACCATCAATAGGTCACAACAGCGTAGCCTGAAGGTCGACACACCAAAAACTCTCCCACCCTTGCACTTTACTCGCGTTGGCCCGAAGTTCCCTGAAGGCTCATCATTCACACCGCCAGCAGAGAATGACACAGTCTATGCCACTACGATGCAAGAGTACTACATCTGGCTCTTCATCAGATACATCGGAAGCTGTGGCCTGCAGCCTGTGCCTGGGCTAGGGGGTTTCACCTCTGCAACTGGTTCTCCCCCACCCAGCAAATCAACAGTCGACTACTGCACGCCTATCCACCAACCGATCACAGACAACGCAGTTGTTCGTGAGCTACTGAAGCGTTCCGAGGCAGCAACTGCTGAGGTGGGTCAGAGATGGGTCCTGAATACATTTGATCTGGGTGTCTGCATGAAAGCCCTTCCCATCATCTGGCGCTGGCCAAATGAATTTGCTAGTCATGTAGTAACGATTGGACCCTTCCACACATCCATGAACTACATCGGGATGCTCACTGGACACAAGATGCGTGGTTCTGGATATGCAGAGATTCTCTTTGAGGCACAACTAGTAACAAGTGGATCTCTCAAAGGTGTTCTCAGTGGAAAGGCCTACGCAAAGTCCCTCTTTTGCCTCAAAACAGTGTGTGAGGCAATGGAGAGGCTGTTGATGGAGAGATTCACTGAGGAGGAGAACATCATGATCTCTGACCCTGCTGTGCTTCTCAGAATGACCCAGTCTTGCAACCGAGAGCACCTCGATGAAGCCCTCATGACTGACTCAGTGTAGAATGATGATGACTGACTCAGTGTAGAATCACTAATGCTAATGATGTTTATCTAAAACAAGCAAGAGAAGAGTGGTCACATTGAGTGCTAGGACTATTTTGACAGTTGTAATATTTAGAAAAATAAAACTTTGTGTTAACGTCTGTGTAGACGGACCTTAATATGAGTCTATTATTTCGTAAAACTGTGATTATTTTGTAAATAAAGCACTAATTAGCATACTAGTATACCATAGACACATGTAATCATGTTATGAATAGTTCTATCATGATCTATGCCCTTCAAAACATGGGTCTAGACACCTTCATTTTTCAATTATCTGCAATATTGGCTGAGATATGTCAAAAATCGTTTTTTTGATAATGGCAGCAGTAATTTGCATAAAAATGGTATGTGGGACATTTTTTCAGCTTGGGGCCATAGCTAGTCATTTTCTACACATTTTTTCCAATCTAGAAACACTGATTAGAAGTATATCTCCGGGGGGTGCAGGGGGACCTAGTCTTCCTACTAGACTAATACTCATTCGAGGCTCGTATGAGAGCTAACATGAAACATATTGTCGTGTGATTCCCCTCGGTTAAGACCGGGAAATCACGAATGGCAATCGAGCTTACTTTGAGGCGACGATGAATGGCTGATTTGACTATATATATATATATATATATATATATATATATATATATATATATATATATATATATATATATATATTGTTGCGGATATGGGACTTGGCCTCCATATCCGCTTGTAAATATTCCCCTATTTCCCCAATACTCCCCAACTATCCCCAATCCCCCATTCCCTAGTCCCATTGTCTGTAAACAACACTCTGTAGAACCGACCTTCCCCTTCTTCCCCCATTAAATGTCGTGCCCAGGGCCACCGCATCTCACGTAGACAACTTTCGGACCTCTTGCTAGTTATTCTTAGTTTATGTCAGTTAAGGACTCGTTTCCATTAATTCTGACTCTTCGTTGCACCAGAATGTGATTGTATGGCACCAGTAGTGAGTTTAGGACCTCCCCATACCTCCTCCCATCTTCCCCATGAAACAACAACAACAACAACAACAACTACAACAACAACTACAACAACAGAGGGGGGGGCGGCGCGGGGCGGCGCGGGGAGTGTGCGTCCTCACTCCGGCTTGGTTAGCCGCCATTGCCCATGCGCTCCACGGGGTTACCACGAAGGGGCTGGCTGTCAGCTCCTCGTCAGGGGCGGAGCCCGGTAACCCCCCGCAGCCAGTGAGAAGCGGCGGGCCGATTCCATCTGGGGCGGAGCTAACGAGCCGAGGGCGTGTCACTCCCCGCCGGATATGCGCAGCCACTTACCGGACGTGAGGTCAGATGCGCCCCCAGCTTGGAAAGACAAGTCGCGACCTCCGAGCGCTGAGCGACCTCCCCGCATCTTTGGACCGGACCGGGTCGATTTTGCCCCTGAGCCAAGGTGCACCTTGAGCCATCGAATACCTGCCCCTCCTTGCCATCAATCCCCGTGTGAGTCAGTTTTGTCCCGTTTATCTGTGGTCTGTCGGGAATAAGATAAGTGTGTCTAAGTGCCTATCTTCCTATGCTGTCTCTCTCATCCCTGTAATCTAAACGTTCCGAACTAATATAACCTCCTCCGGAGGCCTTGAGAACTGTACCCCTGGTGTCGTGTCATTTAACCTAGCCGTTGTGTCCTTTCCTTCATTGATCTAGCGTAGCGCGACTCGGCCAACGTTCGAGTATAATCGGGTAACTTGTGCGAACACGGCGGCCATTCCGCTCGGCCCATCATAACATCTAAGTCGTGTCCGTAACAATATATATATATATATATATATATATATATATATATATATATATATATATATATGCGTGGGGGAGGAAAGATAGAGGAAGAAGAAGCGGGAGCTTTACCTGTTGGTCCCGCGCGCAGTCTTCAAACCTGCAAAGTAATAAATCACACGAAACGGAATTTATGTACAAAAATAACACGGCTTTATTGCCGGACCCCGAGAACAATGAAACGCGCCGGTAAATAAAATATGATCCTAAATTGGGATCCCACACATCATACTTCAATAACAGACACAAGGGAAGAATTAATAAAAGAAACCGTTGTGTTTTGTGTGGTGTGGTTTATCTCTGTCTGCAGTCAGGAATCGTCAGGCTTGAGCACCGTCGTCCAATGCGGCTCCGGTTGGCGCGAAGCAGGGCTCGTCGCGCCCCCGTTCGCTAGGCCTCAACACGTCCTTGTTCGCGCTCCACTAGGCCCACCGAGCCACACGCTCGCCCCGGTCTCATCTGATGGCGTGCCACAGGCCTTCCGCGCGACTCGAACGGTTGCGTGCAGCTCGCTCCTCCGGCCGTGCCTGTGGAATTGGCTCACTTGTCTGGAACCAAGATGAGAGACTCGACGGCAGAGGAATGCGCAAAGGGCAATAGGAGAAGAAGGGAAGAGCGTCCAAATCGAAGAGAACGTCCGGCCACAAAGGAATCGAAAAACTGAGAGAGAAAATATCCGCCTGCAAGACGTTTTACCGGCCATCTCGTGACGTCAGCTCTCCTCCTTCTCCAACCAGTGCGTCGCTTCTTGCTCGCCCCTCGCATCCTCCACTCCCATTGGCCCGCGCGCTTCACGCTCTTTGTGTCATCCCATCAGTCGGTGGCCAATCAGTGTCTCGCTTCCTTCACCTTCTTTCCACCAATCATGGGGAAGCTTCTTGGCGTGGCTCTCGGCCTGCCTGTTCGATGTTTCATTGCCCTGCCGGCGTAATGCGCGGCCACTTCCTGTCTGTTCTTCCGGTAAGTCTTATTGTGAGAGGGAAGTTTTTATTAATGGGTGCGCTAATGGGGCTAAATTAAGTCTATTGGTGTGTTGCCATACGGGACAAATGGATGATCACAGAGGGAACAACGTACAAGAGAATTAACATAATCCCTACAACTACTTAACATGGCCCATTCCTCGTAATGGGGACGAAGATGCACCTTAATCCGAACAAACCGCCTAAACAAACTTATTACAGGTGAGGTTCCCTATCACGGCAGCCGGAGCATAATACCTATGCAGATCTACCTGGATCTATATATGCCCTACCCAAAATTCATAACAATATAATAAAGAGGGTGGGAGAAAAGAGAGAGGGAAGCGCAAGTAGAAAATAGGGACATCGGGAGATCTGTGGAAGGGAGAGGGCTGGGGTTGGTACACAGGATAAACAAGATGGACACTACTGGGGATTTCAGGAAAGAAAATGGAATTTGAAGGAGGTGGATTTGGGGTGTTTTAATGGGGGTTGAAAATATCAAGGTTTTGGATGGGAGATATAGGCCGAAAAAAATATATTGCTGGTCTCTAGTCAGACCAAAGTTCCAGAATTGATGCGGCGATGCGGTTTTTTTTTTTTTTGAAAAGCATGGATTGCACATATAGAGGTGTTCTTTTTTGTGTCCTCATGCCTTGTGGTCCTCCTCATCTGCCATGCACCGTCCAGAGAGAAATTAAAGACGGGCAATGGGACTGGTCGGCCTTTTTGTAAATAATGAACACAAGCTTAAGTTATTTTAAAATGTATTTATTCTGAAAATCATTAAGTTCTTCAAGCATATTATAGACTGCCATTTCATTCTCGAGATCGCCTCGAAGCAGGGTCGGTGTCATGGGAGGGCATTCGCGGGCCATGCCCGCCCCCCAAATGAATTATTGTGCCCCCCCCTCCCCCATCCCCAGGCCAAGCCTTTGGTGCCAAACTTTGCCAGCCTTGGTTTTCATGATTATTACGCAAAATGTTGAATGATTTTTGGGTCTGTCTGCTTTTTAACAGTGGAGTATACAGTCTATTTCAAATGACGTGCACAGTGCAGTGTGTGTGAGAGGGAGAGAGGGACAGAGGGAAAGAGAAAGACGTGGCTTGCACGTCGGCTTGTGTGTGTGTGTGTGTGTGTGTGTGTGTGTGTGTGTGTGTGTGTGTGTGTGTGTGTGTGTGTGTGTGTGTGTGTGTGTGTGTGTAGAGTTTGTGTGTGTGTGTGTGTGTGTGTGTGTGTGTGTGTGTGTGTGTGTGTGAGAGAGTTTGTGTGTGTGTGTGTGTGTGTGTGTGTGTGTGTGTGTGTGTGTGTGTGTGTGTGTGTGTGTGTGTGTGTGTGTGTGTGTGTGTGTGTGTGTGTGTGCGACACGTGACACTTTGTAGCATGTTTTTAAATTCGAACTGGGTTGGTGTGTTGGTTGATGACGGCAAACTCTTATTATCAAGCATTTACATCATAGATTGAGTTTATATCGAACGCCAGTTTGTGTCCCTCCCGCTACCCCCCCCACGGTTACCCTAATGCCCCCCGATTAGATTTGTTCTGACGCCGAGTCTGCCTCAAATTACCATCAAACATTCCAATGCGTCGATCGCGTCAACACTGCGCATGCGCAAGTGGTCTAACAGGCCGATGGTCTCCCACGATCTCTTCTCCCAGTCCACCAGATTATCACAGACACTTACAAATTCATGACAAACGAGATACGATCCAGGCCTAACTAAAGAGACCACCCGCAGCTTTCTAGGCCTGGTTGCTTCACACGAACCCGACAAAGAACTTCTTCGTTTTAATAAATGACAATATCCAGCCGATTGGATTCATGACGTCACGGCACACAAAACTACTCATATCTTTGGAGAACCGTGCGCGAACGTCGATGCCAATGGCGACCCTCACAGACCCGTATTTCCCGAGATAGCGCGCCGGCCCGGCAAGAACAGGCGCGCGATGTTGTAGGTTCTGTTGGAAATTTAAAAAAAAAAATTTTTTTGCTGACGCGCAGGGTCAAAATCGATGCGCGCGCTGACCAGAGACCGGAAATATATTTTTCTTGGCCTAAAAAAGAAAAAAAAATTTTTTTGGGATAAGAGAAGTTTTGGATAAGACATGGTGGTGAACAGCTGTTTTAAATACCTGGAGGCAGGAGTGGGATTGAAGAGAGTGGGGGAGTTTGTTCCAGAGGCGAGAGAATAGAGGAATGAAGGAGTGAAAGTGAGCAGAGAGTCTAGATTTTGGCAGTTTAACCATCAGAGGGTTGCAGGCAGATCTTGTGTGTCCTGTAGGAATATTTGGGGGACAGAGCACAGACAGAAAGGCCGGAGAGGAGTCGGTAGAAGACAAAGACCACTGACCTGCCTGCGGTGAGTGAGTCAAAGTCCCTCAGAATCGGCTTCATCGCGGCAGATTCCAATGATTCTGAAAGCTTTGGTTTGAACAGCGTGAAGCCCATTTAGGTGTGAGGCAGGAGCACTGGCCCATAGGGGAGAGCAGCACTCCATTGAGCTGCTTTCTCCTTACCAAATTCATCATTGTGGTCCACCTCTTCCATCTTCAGTGGGGTCAACATGGATATTCTTGTGGTTTGAGAGGTGAATTTACAACCGACAGATACATCGTCACAATCGGTGTTTGTCACGTGACACCGTACGGACCCCACAGTCTCCTGGAAGCTCTCTGGCCTGGGTATGAATCGCGACCCAACTATAAACTGTCTTTCCGCTGTTTCACCGGCAGTGAAGGAGCAGCGCTCCTGCTTGAGACGGACGAAGTGACGGACAAGACACAAACTCGTCTGAGAAGATGTTTATTGTAAAATCATCTCGGGAACTCTCTGAAAACCCGTTTATCGGGTTCGCATACATATAATCCAAACCAAAAAGCATACGTCAGAACCAAAGCCACGCCTCTCAGGCGAGGCACGCTTTGGTGGTCATGTGACCGACAGGTGCAAGCAATTATAACCTCGGCGCCGCGGTTTGTCCGCCGGTTACATCACCGGCTTGGGCAAGGAGATTATGTTGCTGGTCTCGAGCTTTGGGGGACCCATGGGTCGCTACACACGCCCCCCCAGAATCGACTTGGTCCAGGAAGGTCAACCTGAGGGGGGTCCGGATGACCCGACCGAAACGACTCCTGGCTGGTCGCGGGGAGGGGGGGGGGTCCGGTGTGGTGGCGGGACGGGGGGTGCAGTGGATGGGGGGCGGCCGCGCCGCGGTGGGAGAGCCAGCCGTGGCGGCTGGCCGACGTCCATGTGGGCCGGCTTGAGGCGGTCCACCAAAATCCGGTCTGCCCGGCCACCGATGCTGACGACGAAGGACTTGTTGTCCCGTCGTAGGACCCGGAAGGGTCCGTCGTATGGTGGCCGGAGCGGCCCCCGGTGCGCGTTGTGGCGCACAAAGACGTACTCCGCCGTGCGGAGTGCTGGGGGGACGTAGGATTGGGGGTCGCCGTGGCGGGACGTGGGCACCAGGGCGAAACGTTGGGTGGCCTCCTGGAAGTCCGTGCGCTGGCGCGCGGCGGACCAGGGGCTAGTGGCGTCGGGCACGAACTCGCCCGGGACGCAGAGGGCCTGGCCGTACACCAGCTCGGCGGTGGACGCCTGGAAGTCCTCCTTTGGAGCCGTGCAGAGGCCCAAAAGGACCCACGGGAGCCGGTCGGCCCAGCCGTCGTCCTGGAGGCCAGCCATGAGTGCGGCCTTCATGGAGCGGTGGAACCACTCGCACAACCCGTTGGCCTGGGGGTGGTAGGCCGTGGTGCGGTGCAATGTAACGCCCAATGTGCGGGCGACTGCGCCCCACAGTTCGGACGTGAACTGTGGGCCGCGGTCCGACGAGATGTCCGCCGGTGTGCCGAAACGTGCGACCCAGGTGGCGATGAACGCCTGGGCCACGTCGGCGGTGGTGGTGGAGGCGAGAGGCACGGCCTCCGCCCTCCGGCCCACCTGGTGGTCCTGTCCACCATGGTAAGCAGGTGGGTGAACCCCTGCGATGGGGGCAGCGGACCCCCCAGGTCCACGTGGACGTGGTCGAAACGTCGCTCGGGCACGGTAAAAGGAGCCAGCGGAGCCTGGGTGTGACGGTGGACCTTGGCCCACGGGCAGGGTGTGCAGGCGTTGGCCCAGTCGCGGACGTCCCGTCGCAACCCGTGCCAGACGAAACGTGCCGACACCAGCCTCTGGGACTCCTTCCAGCCCGGGTGAGAGAGGCCATTGTGCGAAGCAAAAATGCACCGCCACCAGGTGACCGGCACAACGGGGTGAGGTCGGCCTTGGGAGACGTCACAAAGCAGGACCGTGTCCGCGAAGGGGACGTCAGCCAAGCGGAGGCCCGTGACCGCCACCCGGAGCGCCTGCACCGTGCCATCGGTGGCCTGGTCCGTCGCCATTAGGGCGAAATCGACGCCGAGGTGGACGGCGTTGGCGCCGGCTCGAGAAAGGCAGTCGGCCACGGCGTTGTCCTTTCCGGCGACGTGCCGGATGTCCGTGGTGTATTCCGACACGGCGGAGAGGTGGCGCTGCTGGCGGGCCGACCACGGCTCCGTGACCTTGGCCATGGCGAAAATCAATGGCTTGTGGTCGACAAAGGCCGTGAACGGGCGGCCCTCCAGGAGGTGGCGAAAATGGCGGACGGCCAGGTACAGCCCGAGGAGCTCGCGGTCGAAAGTGCTGTACTTCAACTCGTTGGGCAGGAGTTGCCGGCTGAAGAACGCGAGCGGCTGCCAGGCCCCGTTTACCCATTGTTCATGAACCGCACCCACGGCGTAGTCGGAGGTGTCCGTGGTGAGGGCGATGGGAGCATGGGGTACCGGGTGGGCCAGCAGCGTGGCGTTGGCGAGGGCCCATTTCGTGCCGGTGAAAGCAGCGTCCATGTCCGTGGACCAGACGACGTCGCGCTTTGCCGGCTGGCCGCGGAGGGCGGTGTACAAGGGCCGCATGAGTTGCGCAGCTCAGGGCACGAAGCGGTGATAAAAGTTCACCATCCCGAGGAACTCCTGCAGCGCCTTGACGGAGCGGGGGCGCGGGAAAGCGGCGATGGCCTCGACTTTGGCCGGTAGCGGCACGGCGCCGTTCCGGATGATGCGGTGGCCCAAAAAGTCGATCGTCGCCGCACCAAAGCGACATTTGGCCGGGTTGACGATCAAGCCGTGCTCGCTGAGGCGGCCGAACAGCGTCCGGAGGTGGAGGAGGTGCTCGGCTCTGGACGTGCTGGCGACAAGGATGTCGTCCAGGTAGGTAAAGAGCAACGGCAAGTCGCGCAGCACGCCGTCCATCAGGCGCTGGAACGCCTGTGCCGCGTTTGAGGCCGAAGGGCACCCGGAGGAATTTGAAGAGGCCAAAAGGTGTAATAACGGCCGTCTTCGGGATGTCGGCCGGGCGGACGGGCACCTGGTGGTACCCCCGAATCAGGTCCACTTTTGAAAAAATGGTCCGCCCCGCCAACCGGGCGGAAAAATCCTGGATGTGCGGGACGGGGTACCTGTCGGGGGTAGTGGCGTCGTTGAGGCGGCGGTAGTCGCCGCTGGGCCGCCATCCGCCCCCCGGCTTCGGGACGATGTGCAGCGGCGAGGCCCAGGCGCTGTCGGAGCGCCGCACGATGCCGAGGCGCTCCAGCGCGGCGAACTCGGCCTTGGCGACGGCGAGTTTGGCTGGGTCGAGACGGCGAGCTCGGGCGTACACCGGCGGGCCCGTAGTGGGGATATGATGCTCGATGCCGTGATGCACCGCGACGGCCGATAACGTCGGTCGCGTGAGGGCCGGGAACTCCGCGAGGAGACGCGCGAAGTCGTCTGCCAACGGGAGGACGCAGGAAAGCTCGGTGGGCGTGGAACGGCTCAAGGCGCACGCCAGCGAGCTGAAAGTTTCGGCGTTGATGAGACGCCGACGTTTAACGTCGACCAGCAGCCCATGGGCGCAAAGGAAATCGGCACCGAGCAAAGCCATGGGGACGTCCGCCGTCACGAACTCCCAGCGAAAAAGCTGGCTGCCGAAGCGGAGGGCGACGGTGCGTGGGCCGAAGGTGCGGATGGCGGAGCCGTTGGCCGCGATTAAGGAGGGGCTGCAAATGGCGGCCCGCCTGTCCTCCGCCGAAGCGGGAATGACGCTCAGCTGAGCGCCGGTGTCGCAGAGAAAACGCTGCCCCGACGCTTGGTCCACGATGAATAGCAGGTTTCCAGAACGGCCGGCGCTCATGGCTGGTAGTGAGCGCCGGCCCGACCGTTTCCCGACTTGCCGAACGTGCATGGGGGTTGACATGATCGGGCCCGCCGCCCGAACCTGGCGTGGAAATAACACCAGGCCGGGTCTGGCGGGGGCTCCGGTCGACGCGTCGGGACCGGGCGACGCGGCGTCGCCGCTGCCAGTCGCGCCGGCCCGGCGGCCTCCGGGAAGGAAGCTGCGTCGCGGGCGTCGGGCGGGTGGGCGGGAAACTGCGCCGCGGGCGCCGACTGGGCAGCGGGTGGGCTCCCGGCAGCCACCCCGACGAGCTGGCTCGCCGCTCCGACGAGCTGGCTTGCCGAATCGATCTTGTCGGCCTCCCTGACGAGGTCGCGGGGGTTCGCGATGGTCGTGCTTGCCAGGGCGACCCGAACCTGGGCCGGGAGCTGCCGGAGAAAAAGCTCTCGGAAAAGGAAATCCGAGCGGTGCTCACCGAGCAACGTGAGCATGTAGTCCATACGTTCGGACGGGCGCGTATCGCCGAGCTCAGGAAGGTCGAGCAGGCGTCGTGTGCGTTCAGCTGGGGAGAGGGCGAAAGCACCCAGAAGAAGTGCCTTGATGGCGTCGTACTTGCCGTCAGCGGGCGGGCTCTGGAGGAGGCTCAGGCAGCGGGCGGCGGTCACGGAGCCGAGCGCGGCGACCACGTAATGGTATTTAGTGGTGTCCTCCGTAATGCCACGCAGGGTGAACTGGGAGTCTGCCTGAGCGAACCAGACGGCGGCATGTGCTTCCCAGAAAGTGGGCAGTTTGAGGGACACTGCCGTGTCCATCGCGTGTCGTAAACTCGGGGTCACCAGGGAAGGAGCAGCGCTCCTGCTTGAGACGGACGAAGTGACGGACAAGACACAAACTCGTCCGAGAAGATGTTTATTGTATAAATCATCTCGGGAACTCTCTGAAAACCCGTTTATCGGGTTCGCATACATATAATCCAAACCAAAAAGCATACGTCAGAACCAAAGCCATGCCTCTCAGGCGAGGCACGCTTTGGTGGTCATGTGACCGACAGGTGCAAGCAATTATAACCTCGGCGCCGCGGTTTGTCCGCCGGTTACGTCACCGGCTTGGGCAAGGAGATTATGTTGCTGGTCTCGAGCTTTGGGGGACCCATGGGTCGCTACAGCAGGATGATTCATCCATATGTGTGTGCCGTCCCTCTGATGGACATTTAGCTGGGCGTCACGTCTGCTAGCCTTAGTTGGTGGACATTAAAGATCCCACAGTATCCTTCACGAGGAGTTGGCGAGCTATCGCCGGCACCCTGAACAAATTACAAATTCATGCTCTGACCCTTAAAACAATCATATTTGGCAACTGCTTGGGGGAATTTTCCATTTAATTACGGTAAATGACACCTATAAACTTGATTAGTGTGTGCATAGCTGTTGTGTGAGTATCCCTCGTGTGTACGTATCCGTCGTGTGTGAGGACCCCACATGTGAGTATCCGTCGTGTGTGAGGACCCCACATGTGAGTGTCCGTCGTGTGTGAGGACCCCACATGTGTGTATCCGTCGTGTGTGAGGACCCCACATGTGAGTATCTGTGGTGTGTGAGGAACCCACAGGTGAGTATCCGTCGTGTGTGAGGACCCCACATGTGAGTATCCGTCGTGTGTGAGGACCCCACATGTGTGTATCCGTCGTGTGTGAGGACCCCACATGTGAGTATCTGTGGTGTGTGAGGAACCCACAGGTGAGTATCCGTCGTGTGTGAGGACCCCACAGGTGAGTATCCGTCGTGTGTGAGGACCCCACATGTGAGTATCCGTCGTGTGTGAGGACCCCACATGTGAGTATCCGTCGTGTGTGAGGACCCCACATGTGAATATCCCTCGTGTGCGAGGACCCCGCCTGTGAGTATCCGTCGTGTGCGAGGACCCCGCCTGTGAGTATCCGTCGTGTGCGAGGACCCCGCCTGTGAGTATCCGTCGTGTGTGAGGACCCCACATGTGAATATCCCTCGTGTGTGAGGACCCCCCCTGTGAGTATCCGTCGTGTGTGAGGACCCCACATGTGAGTATCCGTCGTGTGTGAGGACCCCTCGTGCACTCCATCATGCCAAGTCCATCGGTTCCATCTCCGTTGTGCATTTTGTCCAGCACAGTGCCCTTTCGAGGCCACATTTAGTGAGCTGCTTATTTCTCCATCATGTTCGTGTCTCAAGTTAATCTGAGCGGAGGGTTTTGGCCTCGAGCCGTGAGCCGGTATCACATTGCAAAACCTTTCCACTCGAGTGGAAGAAGAGTACGGAATGGAATACAGCCGGTCATGTCAGCATTCGGAGAAGTTCATTCATTCATCAATATCTCCTGATAACCACATCCATAGCATCATTGCTTGTCCCATGTTAGATAGTCATCGCATGGCTTGTCCCATGTTAGATAGTCATCGCATGGCTGGTCCCACGTTAGATAGTCATCGCATGACTGGTCCCATGCCAGATAGTCATCGCATGGCTGGTCCCATGTTAGATAGTCATCGCATGGCTGGTCCCACGTTAGATAGTCATCGCATGGCTGGTCCCATGTGAGAAAGTCAGTGCAGGGTTGGTCTCAGGTTAGAAAGTCATCGCATGGCTGGTCCCATGTTGGACAGTCATCGCATGGCTTGGCCCATGTTAGAAGGTCAGTGCACGGTTGGTCTCAGGTTAGAAAGTCATCGCATGGCTGGTCCCATGTTAGATAGTCATCGCATGGCTGGTCCCATGCCAGATAGTCATCGCATGGCTGTTCCCATGTTAGAAAGTCAATGCACGGCTGGTCTCAGGTTAGATAGTCATCGCATGGCTTGTCCCATGTTAGATAGTCATCGCATGGCTGGTCCCATGTTGGAAAGTCATCGCATGGCTGGTCCCATGTTAGATAGTCATCGCATGGCTGGTCCCAAGTTAGATAGTCATCGCATGGCTGGTCCCATGCTAGATAGTCATCGCATGGCTGGTCCCAGGTTAGATAGTCATCGCATGGCTTGTTCCATGTTAGAAAGTCATTGCATGGCTGGTCCCATGTTAGATAGTCATCGCATGGCTGCTCCCATGTTAGATAGTCATCGCATGGCTTGTCCCATGTTAGGAAGTCATCGCATGGCTGGTCCCATGTTAGATAGTCATTGCATGACTTGTCCCATGTTAGAAAGTCATCACATGGCTGGTGCCAAGTTAGATAGTCATCGCATGGCTTGGCCCATGTTAGAAAGTCATCGCATGGCTGGTCCCATGTTAGATAGTCATCGCATGGCTGGTCCCATGTTAGAAAGTCAATGCACGGCTGGTCTCAGGTTAGATAGTCATCGCATGGCTTGTCCCATGTTAGATAGTCATCGCATGGCTGGTCCCATGTTGGAAAGTCATCGCATGGCTGGTCCCATGTTAGGTAGTCATCGCATGGCTGGTCCCATGTTAGATAGTCATCGCATGGCTGGGCCCATGTTAGAAAGTCATCGCATGGCTGGTCTCAGGTTAGATAGTCATCGCATGGCTTGGCCCATGTTAGAAAGTCATTACACGGCCGGTCTCAGGTTAGATAGTCATCGCATGGCTGGTCTCAGGTTAGATGATCATCGCATGGCTTGTCCCATATTAGATAGGCATCGCATGGCTTGTCCCATGTTAGATAGTTATCGCATGGCTGGTCTCAGGTTAGATAGTCATCCCATGGCTTGGCCCATGTTAGAAAGTCATTGCATGGCTGGTCTCAGGTTAGATAGTCATCGCATGGCTGGTCCCATGTTAGATAGTCATCGCATGGCTTATCCCATGTTAGATAGTTATCGCATGGCTGGTCTCAGGTTAGATAGTCATCGCATGGCTGGGCCCATGTTAGAAAGTCATTGCATGGCTGGTCTCAGGTTAGATAGTCATCACATGGCTTGTCCCATGTTAGAGTCATTGCATGGCTTGTCCCATGTTAGATAGTTATCGCATGGCTGGTCTCAGGTTAGATAGTCATCCCATGGCTTGGCCCATGTTAGAAAGTCATTGCACGGCTGGTCTCAGGTTAGATAGTCATCACATGGCTTGTCCCATGTTAGAGTCATTGCATGGCTGGTCTCAGGTTAGATAGTCATCGCATGGCTTGTCCCATATTAGATAGGCATCGCATGGCTTGTCCCATGTTAGATAGTTATCGCATGGCTGGTCTCAGGTTAGATAGTCATCGCATGGCTGGGCCCATGTTAGAAAGTCATTGCATGGCTGGTCTCACGTTAGATAGTCATCGCATGGCTTGTCCCATGTTAGATAGTCATCGCATGGCTGGTCTCAGGTTAGATAGTCATCGCATGGCTTGTCCCATGTTAGATAGTCATCGCATGGCTGGTCTCAGGTTAGATAGTCATCGCATGGCTGGTCCCATGCTAGATAGTCATCGCTTGGCTGTCCCATGTCCCATGTTGGATAGTCATCACATGGCTGGTCCAATGCTGGATAGTCATTGCATGGCTGGTCCAATGCTGGATAGTCATTGCATGGCTTGTCACATGTTATATTGTTGTCGCATAATGGCATCTAATGCAGGTTGGGTTTGAATGGGCGAATGCATGACCTCCTGAGTCCTGCGTTGAAGTTCCTCCTAAGGGAACACATGATTGTATTAATATTAAATGGTAAATATGACACGAGGTTGTTGTGTTTGTGAGTGAACCCTTTGTGAACCCTCTGATTGGCACACACTTGTTTTGTTTTCCAACATGGTATAAAACCCCAGGTCGGCACATCCCCAATGAACCACGACGACCGCTGCACCTCATTCATTGCACCTTTTCTGTTACAAGGTTCACCTTTCAATTGCCCTGACTTCACATTCCAATGGAACAATAAATATGATTTTAACATAATTTAACATTTAACATATTTAAATAATTTTAACAGCTATCTAAAGTGGGTTCGAATCCCGACCCAGCTCGAAACTCACCTTGGTGCTTTGCATGCAGGTGCGATGTGTGCCGTCCCATCGATGGACGTTAAGCCGGACGTCCCGTCTTCTAACATTAGTCGGTGGACCTTCAAGATCCCACGGTGTCCTTTGCAAGGAGTAGACGAGCTATCTCCGGCATCCTGAACAAATCATTCCTGCCTGGAGTCTGGTCTGGTCTGGTCTGGTCTTGGACACATTGGAAACATCTGTGTTGATGTTTGGAAACTTCGTAAAATTTGGAAACACTTCGATGTCACTTGGAAAGGTTGTTGGTGTGGACACGAAGAGCAGGTTCAACATCACTTCGATAAGTACGGGTTCGGAGATGAATCAAAAGGTAACTTATCGGGTATAGTGTGCAGGCACGGACGGATGAAGGGAAAGGTAGCTTACCTGGTATAGTGTGCAGGCACGGACGGATGAAGGGAAAGGTAGCTTACCTGGTATCGTGTGCAGGCACGGACGGATGAAGGGAGTTGTTGAAATGCTGTTTGAATATCCAGGAACATGAAGTGCTCGAGCTTGGTCACCTGCAGCTCTTCGCTGCTCCCGGGTCGATTCTCCACTCTGAATGAGTCGAAAATAGAACGTTCTCCGCCTTTTAACAGCTGCAGGTGGCTTGTGCACCTCATTCATGGTGGCGTGTGCACCTCATTCATGGTGGCTTGTGCACCTCATTCATGGTGGCTTGTGCACCTCATTCATGGTGGCTTGTGCACCTCATTCATGGTGGCTTGTGCACCTCATTCATGGTGGCTTGTGCACCTCATTCATTGTGGATTGTGCACCTCATTCATGGTGGATTGTGCACCTCATTCATGGTGGATTGTGCACCTCATTCATGGTGGATTGTGCACCTCATTCATGGTGGCTTGTGCACCTCATTCATGGTGGATTGTGCACCTCATTCATGGTGGATTGTGCATCTCATTCATGGTGGTGTGTGCACCTCATTCATGGTGGCTCATGCATCTCATTCAGGTGGTGTGTGCACCTCATTCATGGTGGCTCATGCACCTCATTCAGGTGTTCGGATGTTACCTTGCGAAGACTCATCCTAAATCGTCATGTGTTTGTTCATCTCGATCACGAATACATTTTCTTGCACTTTTAGAGAAATGTTCAAGGTTCACAATAACGAAACCGAGTGATTCACTCAGGTTCGTTACCTGGTGTCTTTGCAGACATCAAAAGTGTAAAATAACGTTTGATGGACATCGATGAACACTTTGTCCTCAAAATGGCATTTGACGTCCAGACTATGATGTGCAGGTAGCGTGTTTACCTTGAACCTGTCTAGACTGGGTCTGATTCCCTTGTCGACTACAAAACGTGCATCATGGACAATTCATCGCCAGGTGCCCCATTCCTCCGATGGACGTCAAGCCAGGTATACCGTCGACCACTGTGGGCCTTAACCATTGGTATCTTTGCTGAAGAGTAGGCGAGCTATCGCCGGCACCCTGGACAAATGATGAATTGCTACTCTCACTGCTCGGAAGGCAAAAGCAAACAACCTACAGTGAGCATCGCCAAAAGGTACTTCAGCAGCTAAATGAGGTTATAATGCAGAATTGATAATAATAACAAATGGTGTGTGTCTGTCAGTCCATCACTGCGTGTGTGTGTGTGTGCGTGTGTGCGTGCGTGTGTGTATATATATATATATATGTGTGTGTGTCTGTGAATAAAAGAGAGAGATAGAATTGTGAGGAACAGAAAAGGAAAAAATGAGGTGTGTGTGTGTGTGTGCGCGTGTGTGTGTTAATCTTCTGTGTTTGTTGAATTTAGTGCGTCCGTTATGTTGATTGGCTTTGCCCTTCGTATCGGCCAGATCCATGTCGTGCCCGTTTAGAGTGCGACCAGGTCGTTGAGAGTGCGACCAGGTCAGCGTAACCGTAACTTAATTCCATTTCCAGGAGGACGACGCTCGTGGGCGTGGTTTCCTGAATTTATGATCGGAACCAAATATTCTGATTGGTTGTTGGGCAGCCAAGCCGTGAATACTAACATTTCACCACCGTCAGAAACAGCAGCAGCAGCCACAGGTCAATTTGAACTTTACTCCGAGTTGTTATGATTATTAATTGGTTTTGTTTTTTAATATTTTAACGTTTGTAATGATCACAAGTTATCGTGCTGGAGATGCTTCTTGAATCCTTCAGTTTGTTTTGTTGCTTCTCCACGATTATTATTATTTGTATACTTTTTGTAACAAAGTCGCTTTCCAAAACGTCATGACGTCAGCATATCCCGTGACCCCCAGTTTGCGACGTCCTCGGTGACGTCACATGAACTTTGGTCTGCATCAACGAAAACGTGAAAACAGCTCGGATGTGACGTCATTAGTACGAATGCGATTCCGTGTAAGATCCCGTTTTGTTTTAATTTTACTTATTTTAATGGGGATTTATTTACATTGATACTTATTTTCTGAGATTTAATTCCAAGAATTTATTTTTCCATTACCGTCAAATTCCACTGCACGTGCACAACTACAAACTACACAGCTTCCGGGTCAACACCTCTGCACCCCAGTATGTATATTCGTCATATTCTTCAAATAATTAATTATCACCATACGCCATGACACCCTCGTGTGGTAATTATGTGGTTAATGGAATTACGTCGAATTAATTTAATACCCCCTTTTGTACAGTACGTCAAACTATGACCTCGTGTTCTCTCATTAAAATACCTGTATCCGCAATACCTCCACCTTCATACCTCACAATTATATAATTTCGACATTCTCCGATTCTATACATTTTCGTGTTCATTGTAAAATTATCCGGCTCGTTTCGAAATTCATTCTTATATCGCGCCTTTCGTTCTGTAACAACAATGAAATACTGTATTGTACAACAAAAGAATCCTCATACTCATGTTAATTATGTGTTTAGGAACGGGGCGGTGTATAAATATCGTTTGATCTTCACATCGTTTACCGGTCTCGTCTCGGTCGGGAATCGACTGTTCTGGGTGTGAGACCAACACACCATGATCTGTGCTCTGGTCGCTCCATCTCGTATTGTTAACCAAGCAAGAGAATGAAATATGTGGGTCTAGAGTAGGTTGGGTGGGTGAAGGTCAAAACAGAGTCCACATTTGTGCTGTGGATGGTCAACTGGGCTCTATGGTAGGTGCAAGGTACTGTAATGTTCTTGTGGATGGTGCACTAGACTATTGATGGTAGGTGCAAGGTACTGTAATGTTCTTGTGGATGGTGCACTAGACTATTGATGGTAGGTGCAAGGTACTGTAATGTTCTTGTGGATGGTGTACTAGACTATTGATGGCAGGTGCAAGGTACTGTAATGTTCTTGTGGATGGTGCACTAGACTATTGATGGTAGGTGCAAGGTACTGTAATGTTCTTGTGGATGGTGCACTAGACTATTGATGGTAGGTGCAAGGTACTGTAATGTTCTTGTGGATGGTGTACTAGACTATTGCTGGTAGGTGCAAGGTACTGTAATGTTCTTGTGGATGGTGTACTAGACTATTGCTGGTAGGTGCAAGGTACTGTAATGTTCTTGTGGATGGTGTACTAGACTATTGCTGGTAGGTGCAAGGTACTGTAATGTTCTTGTGGATGGTGTACTAGACTATTGATGGCAGGTGCAAGGTACTGTAATGTTCTTGTGGATGGTGCACTAGACTATTGATGGTAGGTGCAAGGTACTGTAATGTTCTTGTGGATGGTGCACTAGACTATTGATGGTAGGTGCAAGGTACTGTAATGTTCTTGTGGATGGTGTACTAGACTATTGATGGTAGGTGCAAGGTACTGTAATGTTCTTGTGGATGGTGTACTAGACTATTGCTGGTAGGTGCAAGGTACTGTAATGTTCTTGTGGATGGTGCACTAGACTATTGATGGTAGGTGCAAGGTACTGTAATGTTCTTGTGGATGGTGTACTAGACTATTGATGGCAGGTGCAAGGTACTGTAATGTTCTTGTGGATGGTGCACTAGACTATTGATGGTAGGTGCAAGGTACTGTAATGTTCTTGTGGATGGTGCACTAGACTATTGATGGTAGGTGCAAGGTACTGTAATGTTCTTGTGGATGGTGCACTAGACTATTGATGGTAGGTGCAAGGTACTGTAATGTTCTTGTGGATGGTGTACTAGACTATTGATGGCAGGTGCAAGGTACTGTAATGTTCTTGTGGATGGTGTACTAGACTATTGATGGTAGGTGCAAGGTACTGTAATGTTCTTGTGGATGGTGTACTAGACTATTGATGGTAGGTGCAAGGTACTGTAATGTTCTTGTGGATGGTGTACTAGACTATTGATGGTAGGTGCAAGGTACTGTAATGTTCTTGTGGATGGTGTACTAGACTATTGCTGGTAGGTGCAAGGTACTGTAATGTTCTTGTGGATGGTGTACTAGACTATTGATGGTAGGTGCAAGGTACTGTAATGTTCTTGTGGATGGTGCACTAGACTATTGCTGGTAGGTGCAAGGTACTGTAATGTTCTTGTGGATGGTGTACTAGACTATTGATGGTAGGTGCAAGGTACTGTAATGTTCTTGTGGATGGTGTACTAGACTATTGCTGGTAGGTGCAAGGTACTGTAATGTTCTTGTGGATGGTGCACTAGACTATTGCTGGTAGGTGCAAGGTACTGTAATGTTCTTGTGGATGGTGTACTAGACTATTGATGGTAGGTGCAAGGTACTGTAATGTTCTTGTGGATGGTGTACTAGACTATTGATGGTAGGTGCAAGGTACTGTAATGTTCTTGTGGATGGTGTACTAGACTATTGATGGCAGGTGCAAGGTACTGTAATGTTCTTGTGGATGGTGCACTAGACTATTGATGGTAGGTGCAAGGTACTGTAATGTTCTTGAGGGACTGCAACATGGTTCGGTGTGCTGTGGATGGTGTACCAAGCTTTACTGATCTCTCTGGTCACGAATGTGTCACCCAAGTTGTCAAATCCGACTAGAGATTGCTGGATGTCGATGATCTAGGGGTCGTTTTATAAAACTCACTTTTACACTCCAAGGTGTCACCCAGTCACATCTTCCTTCATCTGGTCTGGGTCACAATATTCCAGGTATCAAGGTAGGTGCAACGTGCCCCTTCCTTTATATGGGATTGGTTCTCTGTATGCAACTTCTTTAACATGGGGACTGACAAGGAGTTTCTCAGCTTCGACTGGACGAAATCGGCTGCCAATTTCAGAAGTAAATGATTTGTACATCGAGGTCTGCACATTTCAGAAGTAAATCCTTTGTACATCGAGGTAATATGTTCCAAATTTCAGAAGTAAATGCTTTGTACATCGAGGCAATATGTTCTAAATTTCAGAAGCATATGATTTGTACATCGAGGTAATATGTTCCAAATTTCAGAAGCATATGATTTGTACATCGAGGTAATATGTTCCAAATTTCAGAAGCAAATGCTTTCTCTGTACATCGAGGTCTGCAAATTTCAGAAGTAAATACTTTGTACATCGAGGTCTGCAAATTTCAGAAGTAAATGATTTGTACATCGAGGTAATATCTAGCAATCTAGCAATCTCTAGCAATATGTTTCAGAAGCAATATGTTCCAATTGTATCTTCCAAATATCAGAAGTAAATGCTTTGTACATCAAGGTAATATGTTCCAAATATCAGAAGTAAATGCTTTGTACATCAAGGTAATATGTTCCAAATTTCAGAAGTAAATGATTTGTACATCGAGGTAATATGTTCCAAATATCAGAAGTAAATGCTTTGTCCATCGAGGTCTGCAAATTTCAGAAGCAAATCGTTTGTACATCAAGGTAATATGTTCCAAATTTCAGAAGTAAATGATTTGTACATCGAGGTAATATGTTCCAAATATCAGAAGTAAATGCTTTGTCCATCGAGGTCTGCAAATTTCAGAAGCAAATCATTTGTACATCGAGGTAATATGTTCCAAATATCAGAAGCAAATCATTTGTACATCGAGGTAATATGTTCCAAATTTCAGAAGTAAATGATTTGTACATCGAGGTAATATGTTCCAAATATCAGAAGCAAATGATTTGTACATCGAGGTAATATGTTCCAAATTTCAGAAGTAAATACTTTGTACATCGAGGTAATATGTTCCAAATATCAGAAGCAAATCATTTGTACATCGAGGTAATATGTTCCAAATTTCAGAAGTAAATGATTTGTACATCGAGGTAATATGTTCCAAATATCAGAAGCAAATCATTTGTACATCGAGGTAATATGTTCCAAATTTCAGAAGTAAATGATTTGTACATCAAGGTAATATGTTCCAAATTTCAGAAGTAAATGATTTGTACATCGAGGTAATATGTTCCAAATATCAGAAGTAAATGCTTTGTCCATCGAGGTCTGCAAATTTCAGAAGCAAATCATTTGAACATCAAGGTAATATGTTCCAAATTTCAGAAGTAAATGATTTGTACATCGAGGTAATATGTTCCAAATATCAGAAGTAAATGCTTTGTCCATCGAGGTCTGCAAATTTCAGAAGCAAATCATTTGTACATCGAGGTAATATGTTCCAAATATCAGAAGCAAATCATTTGTACATCGAGGTAATATGTTCCAAATTTCAGAAGTAAATGATTTGTACATCGAGGTAATATGTTCCAAATATCAGAAGCAAATGATTTGTACATCGAGGTAATATGTTCCAAATATCAGAAGCAAATCATTTGTACATCGAGGTAATATGTTCCAAATTTCAGAAGTAAATGATTTGTACATCGAGGTAATATGTTCCAAATATCAGAAGCAAATGATTTGTACATCGAGGTAATATGTTCCAAATTTCAGAAGTAAATACTTTGTACATCGAGGTAATATGTTCCAAATATCAGAAGCAAATCATTTGTACATCGAGGTAATATGTTCCAAATTTCAGAAGTAAATGATTTGTACATCGAGGTAATATGTTCCAAATATCAGAAGCAAATGATTTGTACATCGAGGTAATATGTTCCAAATTTCAGAAGTAAATACTTTGTACATCGAGGTAATATGTTCCAAATATCAGAAGCAAATCATTTGTACATCGAGGTAATATGTTCCAAATTTCAGAAGTAAATGATTTGTACATCGAGGTAATATGTTCCAAATATCAGAAGCAAATGATTTGTACATCGAGGTAATATGTTCCAAATTTCAGAAGTAAATGATTTGTACATCGAGGTAATATGTTCCAAATATCAGAAGTAAATGCTTTGTCCATCGAGGTCTGCAAATTTCAGAAGCAAATCATTTGTACATCGAGGTAATATGTTCCAAATATCAGAAGCAAATCATTTGTACATCGAGGTAATATGTTCCAAATTTCAGAAGTAAATGATTTGTACATCGAGGTAATATGTTCCAAATTTCAGAAGCAAATGATTTGTACATCGAGGTAATATGTTCCAAATTTCAGAAGCAAATGCTTTGTACATCGAGGTAATATGTTCCAAATTTCAGAAGCAAATGCTTTGTACATCGAGGTAATATGTTCCAAATTTCAGAAGTAAATGCTTTGTACATCGAGGTGATATGTTCCAAATATCAGAAGCAAATGCTTTGTACATCGAGGTAATATGTTCCAAATATCAGAAGCAAATGCTTTGTACATCGAGGTAATATGTTCCAAATTTCAGAAGTAAATACTTTGTACATCGAGGTGATATGTTCCAAATTTCAGAAGCAAATGCTTTGTACATCGAGGTAATATGTTCCAAATTTCAGAAGTAAATACTTTGTACATCGAGGTGATATGTTCCAAATTTCAGAAGTAAATGATTTGTACATCGAGGTAATATGTTCCAAATTTCAGAAGCAAATGCTTTGTACATCGAGGTAATATGTTCCAAATTTCAGAAGTAAATGATTTGTACATCGAGGTAATATGTTCAAAATTTCAGAAGTAAATACTTTGTACATCGAGGTAATATGTTCCAAATTTCAGAAGTAAATGATTTGTACATCGAGGTAATATGTTCCAAATTTCAGAAGCAAATGCTTTGTACATCGAGGTAATATGTTCCAAATATCAGAAGCAAATGCTTTGTACATCGAGGTAATATGTTCCAAATTTCGGAAGTAAATGATTTGTACATCGAGGTAATATGTTCGAAATATCAGAAGCAAATGCTTTGTACATCGAGGTAATATGTTCCAAATATCAGAAGCAAATGCTTTGTACATCGAGGTGATATGTTCCAAATTTCAGAAGCAAATACTTTGTACATCGAGGTAATATGTTCCAAATATCAGAAGCAAATGCTTTGTACATCGAGGTAATATGTTCCAAATATCAGAAGCAAATGCTTTGTACATCGAGGTAATATGTTCCAAATTTCAGAAGCAAATGCTTTTTACATCGAGGTAATATGTTCCAAATTTCAGAAGTAAATGCTTTGTACATCGAGGTGATATGTTCCAAATATCAGAAGCAAATGCTTTGTACATCGAGGTAATATGTTCCAAATATCAGAAGCAAATGCTTTGTACATCGAGGTAATATGTTCCAAATTTCAGAAGCAAATACTTTGTACATCGAGGTAATATGTTCCAAATATCAGAAGCAAATGCTTTGTACATCGAGGTAATATGTTCCAAATTTCAGAAGCAAATGCTTTTTACATCGAGGTAATATGTTCCAAATTTCAGAAGCAAATGCTTTGTACATCGAGGTAATATGTTCCAAATTTCAGAAGTAAATACTTTGTACATCGAGGTGATATGTTCCAAATTTCAGAAGCAAATGCTTTGTACATCGAGGTGATGTGTTCCAAATTTCAGAAGTAAATGATTTGTACATCGAGGTAATATGTTCCAAATTTCAGAAGCAAATGCTTTGTACATCGAGGTAATATGTTCCAAATTTCAGAAGTAAATACTTTGTACATCGAGGTAATATGTTCCAAATTTCAGAAGCAAATGCTTTGTACATCGAGGTAATATGTTCCAAATTTCAGAAGTAAATACTTTGTACATCGAGGTAATATGTTCCAAATTTCAGAAGCAAATGATTTGTACATCGAGGTAATATGTTCCAAATTTCAGAAGCAAATGCTTTGTACATCGAGGTAATATGTTCCAAATTTCAGAAGTAAATGATTTGTACATCGAGGTAATATGTTCCAAATTTCAGAAGTAAATGCTTTGTACATCGAGGTAATATGTTCCAAATTTCAGAAGTAAATACTTTGTACATCGAGGTAATATGTTCCAAATTTCAGAAGCAAATGCTTTGTACATCGATGTAATATGTTCCAAATATCAGAAGTAAATACTTTGTACACCGAGGGAATATATTCCAAATTTCAGAAGCAAATGCTTTGTCCATCGAGGTCTGCAAATTTCAGAAGCAAATGATTTGTACATTGAGGTAAGATGTTCCAAATATCAGAAGTAAATACTTTGTACATCGAGGTATATGTTCCAAATTTCAGAAGCAAATACTTTGTACATCGAGGTCTGCAAATTTCAGAAGCAAATCATTTGTACATCGAGGTAATATGTTCCAAATTTCAGAAGCAAATTATTTGTACATCGAGGTAATATGTTCCAAATTTCAGAAGCAAATACCTTGTACATCGAGGTCTGCAAATTTCAGAAGCAAATCATTTGTACATCGAGGTAATATGTTCCAAATTTCAGAAGCAAATGATTTTTATGTCGAGGTCTGCAAATTTCAGAAGTAAATGCTTTGTACATCGAGGTAATATTGTTGCGGATATGAGGATTGCATTTTTTTTTGATTGTGTTGTATTATATTGGAAATGGTGATGAACATTGTTTGAATATGGCCCCTCCTGCCTCCAGAGTTGTGTAAAGGTAAAAAGGGCGTCCCGGTAGTTATTCCATGAAACACCACATTGAAGGACACGATAAAACCCTTGTTCAGTAGCTTATATCTTATTATGTGTTTTAGAGTAAGGCCTTGTCTTCCATTAGAATAATACTCCATTGCACCGAATCAATTAAGAATAGCTCCCCTTCAATAATTCCATTTCCCAGCCAAACTCTCCATCTGTGGGTAAAGCAGTTCACAAGCGTGGGGTGCACGCCCTCTCATTTCGCTGCGATAGTGAATATGTGCTCCGTGCTCTGTTTGAACAGGAGGGGCGGGGACGCCAGGGAGAGGCAAGCCCAGGGCGCGCCACGAAGGGCGGGGCTGTTCAGCCCCATGCCCAAATAAGGAAACAAGCCCGTGGCTCGCCACGGGGGGCGTGCCGTCGGCGCCATGCCCAAATAAGGAAACAAGCCCGTGGGATTACCATACAAGGTCACGAAACAGAGCACGGGGGGGAGGGCGGGACCAAAACCGAGGGGGGCGTGTCAGACCCACGCTGAAGGTTTGGACAGAAGGGTGCGACGATCGCTTGGACAAGCGACACCAGAGATACGGCAGATGAGTCCAGGTGCGTAAGAGGGTTGGCAGTCCACCGGGAGAGAGTTCAGAGTTGCACTGGAGTTGCGTGAGAGATACGAAAAGCCTTTGACAAAGAGCCGCTTCAACCAGCCCCGTTTCAACCCGCCGAGTGACCCTGCCGGCGTGCGCTGTAAAGCCAAATACAAGGAGCTGCCGGCTCCTCGCTTCCCGCCCGGAGTGGACCTGCTCGCTGGGCCCTGTGATCCCACCTCATCCCTCCAAACGATTCCTACCCTTCCATCCATTTGCGTACGTGAGTTTGTTCTGTTCGTGCTGGCCTGGGTAGTAAACAAAGTCAGTATAAGCTAGTAATTTGCACTGTGTTACCTGCTTTTTCATGTCCGCTGTAAATACCCGTGACTGCTCTTTTTGCTTATGTGTGTGTAAATAATAATAAACCCCGTTACTCTTCTGTACGTCTTCTTCTTCCTCTTTGCATTCGTCGTCTTAGTCTTTTCCCGATTGAATAGCGGTGGCGCGATACGGCCAACGTCTGGGTGAATCGGGTGAGTCGGGGAACAACTGTTCGGCCGCGGTGCCTTCGCTCGGCAAACAACATCCATATCCGCGGACCGTAACAATATGTTCCAAATTTCAGAAGCAAATGATTTGTACATCGAGGTAATATGTTCCAAATTTCAGAAGTAAATGATTTGTAC
>NC_136270.1:132036782-132059282 GCF_964187855.1 Myxine glutinosa
GGGAGCAGAGGGACAGAGACCGCAAGTTGGGCGAAAGGGTCCCAGGGGTGCACGAGGAGGTAACGCGAGTCGAAAAGCGCTGGTTGAGCGAAGTGGAGAAAAGCACGGGTACAATGACGGGGGTAGAAATCGCGACACGGGGTTTTGAAAAGCCGGCGACCGCTGAGGTAGAGGAGGGTGTTTTATTAAAGCCAACGGTCGCCGAGGTTAATAAAGAAAAAGCAGTAGCGGGAATTAAAATTGAAGAGATGACGGAGGTAGCCCGAGAATTGCAGGGAGAAATGGATTATGTACAAAGTCCCTGCTCACATCACGATGCTGTGCTTAACCCGAATGGAAGTTTGCAGGTTCGCGTGGAGAAAAGGATCCCCCAGGTGAGTCATGCTGTTGTGTATTGTGCGGGGAGATTTTGTAAGAGGATGTTTAGCGACAAAAGAATTTTCGCGCGCTTGGGATCGAGGAAGCACCTGGGCGTTGGTGAAGGGTCCCGAGTGAGTGGAAATGGCACGCGTGGGAGGAAAAAGTGTGCGTCGGCGAGTGGGTGTGTTATAAAGTGTGGGAGTGAAACCGAGTGCGAGCGAGAATGCACGTCGGTGTGTACGGGGTGTGACACAGGGAGTGAGAGCAATACGGAGTGCACGCCCATGGTGAGTGTTACGGAGGACGTAACGGAGGAGAGGTGTGGACCGAAGTGTGCGCAAGAGGTGTGGTGTGTAACAGAGAGAGCGTTGGTGGAATGTACGGACGGCGTTGGAACGCCAGGTTTTGTGAGGGTGAAAGGGGTAGCGTATGCTTGTAAGCATGCAAGTAAAGCGTCGACGGTAACCAGGGTAGTGGTTAGGGCGACGGATAGCCGATGCGAGCACTCGGGGCGTGGGGTGCTTTGTTGGGTGCGAGGCCCGGCGCGGATCGATGCTGCGTCGCTTCTCTTCGAAGCGTCGTTGCCGATTCGGGCTTGGCCCCGCCCCGCACGGTCGAGTCCGGGCTTTGTCGGGCGAGGCGACCGGTCCGGTTCAAGGGCGAGTGGGAGGAGGCGGAACGGTGCCCCCTCGTGGGGACGGGGTTCCGACCGGGGGAGATTGAGCCATCGGGCCCGGGACCGCAAGGTGCCGCGCCGAGATGGTGCGTGGAATCTCGGTCCAACCAAACCACCTCCCTTGAACCGAAAGCCGGACGGATTCAACCTGCAGGCAACCAAACCACCCGAATTCATTGCTCGGCTTTACGAAGCCGAGTTTAATGATGTCATGACGCACCGAGGCTAGGATATAGCGGACTGTGATGATGGTGATCGTGATAGTGATAGTGTTTTGGACCCAAAATTAGAGAAAAACAAAATTTGATGATTGGCAAAGGATTGGCAGTAATGATTGGCAGATGATGAGTAGTGATTGGCAAATTTTTGATTGGTTGGAATTTGGTAAGCAAAATTGATAGTGAGAGACCCCCGATGTGGTGGGATGGCAAATCCACCATCCCTCACAGTGGGGCAAAGGAGCAATAGCTTATGGGGTGTATGGCAGTGGAAACTAGCCCGGGTGGGTTAGGTTATATTGTAGGGATCTAGAAGAGATGACAGTAGGTAACGTTAAGTTTAGTTAGTGACTGATACCTGTAGTGGGGACGCAGGTAGATTAGTATGGATGATAATGACGTGGGAGCGCAATAGTTTAAAGGGGCGACTGGGAAGCGCAAGTTTCAGAGGGGAGTAGTTAGCTGAGATGATGCCGTGTGTGTGAGAATTGAACAGGTGTGATTGCACAGGTGTGCAACTGAACAGGTGTGTGGAGCAGTGTATGAGGGAGTAGTGGTGATTGTGTGTTGTGTTGACCAACTGGTCCAGGAAGAGGAGGAGGGTGCAGGTGGCACCAGGTAGGATTGCACAGGTGTGCAACGACAGGTGAATGGAAGACAGGTGTATGGAATAAATGGTCTGGAGGATTGGAATGGATGGTCGTGGAGTGAGAATGGTGGAAATTGTGGAGTGGAGTGGATGGTGCGAAGGTGTGAATGGGGGAAGAGTGGACCCCCATCACGGATACCCGGGGCGGGTAGTGTAAGTGTTAGGTAGAGGGTACAGGTAAATTGTGGTTGGATATTGGCATCTGTGGTGCGGGTGACAGAATGGTATTTGGATGGGTGCATTAGTGTTGTGGAAACGGCTGGGCGTGTAGCCTGTTAGTGTGTGTAGTTGGTTGGGCACTCCACCACTGTGAGGATGTCGGCCAGGTGAGGCCGCAGGTGGGCTCTGGGAGCCGGTAGTTGTGAGTGGGTGCCTGAGGATCCCGGGTGTGGATCGGGCAGCCCAGTGCCAGAGAGGGCACCGAGTGGGGAGAGCGCCAGAGGGCCTTCCCCAGGTAGTTAGGTTAGGGTAAGGAGCAGGTAAGCTCGGAGGCAACTGCAGTGGTGGGGGTGTGCAGGTGGGTAGACCTGCTGGGAGAGTTACACGTCGCAGCCCAGAAATTGTGCGAGGGCACCGAGAGATGAATCGGGGGAGTGAGACCCCAAATTGAAAAGCACCACAGTTTGGCCAATGGGAATTGGTTTTTAGAACCCATAGTGTAAGAGGGCCAATGGTTTGGCCGGAGAAAGACCCCGGGTAGTGTAAAGTGTGTTAAAATCATTTAGAGGATAGTTAGGATGAAGGATCTCCTCGCACCATCTGCATCCACTCACCTGAGGTGACAGGTACTCCGCACCATGCCATGTTTTGATTATTTTTTATGATGCAAATGTTTGGATTGTGAGACGCATCATGACGTGGGTGTGACATTGTGCGTAATTCCATCTCTCCCTCCTTATGAGGATTGATGATGAATTGGTGATGGCAAATTTTGAAGTAGAGGGATTGTGGAGACGAATTTGGTATAGGGGAAATATGGGGAAGACGTGACAGTAGTGACGAATTTGTAAATGTGTAGATTTTTGTACATATGGGGTAAGGGCAAGGGTAGTGTAGGTGACAGGGGGGTGACGTACGGTAGGGACGAGCTTTCTCACTTCGCCCTCCGTACGCATTTCGCCTTGCATTGCCTTATTGATGTGTACCCTTGTGACCTTACCCCTCGCTCAATTGTCTTTCCCCTTTTGTCTCCCACATGACCTGTGCGCCGTTGGGCGCCGAGGGGAGCGTGCGTGGGTCGGCCATTGTGCGCCCGAAATTCCCAGAACCAGCTGTCTGCATCGATGCACCACATTATGGACCACATGTCTGTGGCCGAGCACCACCTATGGACCCCATGGGTTGGGGCATGGCCCCTCTGCTGGAACCGGCCATGAGGGCCCGAAATCTTGCTGGCGGACCTTGGCCACAGGGCACCGATGCCCCACAGGTGAACCACACATAGTCGGCCCTGTGGGCCATAAATAAAGCAAATAATAAGGACACATTGGGCACACTTTATTGAAAATAGGCCGCCAGTAAGCAAAGCAAAAGAATGACAACAACTGGAAGAAATAATAATAACCAGCAGAGGGAGCCGAAGAGCAAGAGATCACCTGCAGGGTTAGGGGTTGTTTGGTTATTTTTATTCATGAACAGTGATGACTGCACTGATTGGTGCTTGAGGGTGTGTTGGTGCGTTATAGGTGCTTTCATGGTGCATTGATGCAGAGCAGACTGTCTCCCCCCCAGAAAGAACAATTACAGGTCCTGGGTTAGTTTTGTAAATAAAAGTAGCGTCAATTGTAGATAATGCTCCCCACCGTCAGTGTATAGTTTGAAGACCATTCCGCAATTCGGTTAACTGTGGGCGTAAGTCTGTTAGGCAGGGTGCAATGGAGCAGCGGGACACATTTATTTATGTTTTAAAACTGTCGCACTCAGGGTCAGGTTAAAAGTAGAGGGAACTACACCTACGTGTCACACTAAATAAAAGTTGTAGGCCCGGGACGTGCCTAAGAGGAGGAGGGTGCAGTGTTGTGGATATGAGGACTGTATATTTTTTGATTGTGTGCTGTACTATTGTGATTATTGTTTATTCTGTGCCTCCTGCCTCCGGAGCTGTGTAAAGACCAAAAGGGCGTCCCATAGTCCACAAGCATACACGTCAGCCAAGTAATAGAATATACCTGTTGATAGTTATCTCTTATTCTGTGTTTTAGGGTAAGGCTGTGTCTCCCATTAATTGAAGTACTCCATTGCACCAGTGAAAGAGATAGATTCCCTTCCATTCCCATCACCAATTACCTCCGATCCAATTGCCGCCATTGGCCACGAGGCAGGGTTGGGGAAGAAAGGCGTGTCTCCACCTCGTCATAGAGGGGGAGGAGTGAACCAGCCCCGCTCGACCAACCATGAGCCAGGGGTTTGGCTACAGAGGGCGGAGGAAGAGCGGTCGGGGAGGTTCGCAAAGGTTGAGGGGCGGGGGCCTATATAACCCAAGGCAGGGGTGTGGCCAAGGAGATGAGTTTTTACCGGCAGACACAAGGGAGCCCAAGCCGTGGAGAGGAGTCAGAGAGATTCGCTTTTACAAGAGACTGGAAGAGTTGAGCTTTTACCAGAGACAAGACGGTTGAGCTTTTACAGAGAAGAGAGAACCCGTCACACCAAGGCTCCACCAAGCTCCGTGTTGGCTCCACCGAGCGTTCCCCTCCACCAAGCTCCGTGTTGGCTCCACCAAGCTCCGTGTTGGCTCCACCAAGCTCCATGTTGGCTCCACCAAGCTCCGTGTTGGCTCCACCAAGCGTTCACCTCCAGCCATCCACCTTCTGCCATTCCTGGCATTCCCCGCGTGAGTCAGAGTTCTGTTTGTTCTGTCCTGGGTTAATTAAGTCTGTATAAGCTAGTATTTTCCCTGTGTCACCTGCGTCTTATGTGCTTGTAAATAAACGTGACTGCTTTCTTTTTGCTTGTGTGTAAATAGTCAATAAATTCAGTCGTATTTCCAAACCTTTCTTTGCCTTCGTTTTCCTCTTTGCATTGCGTCGTTTTCGTCTTTTCCCTCATTGAGCAGCTGGGGTGCGATACGGCCAAAGTCTGGGTGAATCGGGTGAGTTTTGTTAGGTCGCGGTCTTACACCACCGCTCGGTCTATAACATCTGTCCGCGACCAGTAACAATATATATATACACACAGTCATCCCTCGCTATATCGCGGTTCACTTTTCGCGGCTTCGGTACATAGCGGGTTTTTCTCGCTAGTATATGTAAAATTATATCGCGGATTTTTCGCTATATCGCGGGATTTTGCGGTATAAATGTATTTTTATATACTATTATTTTAAATATTTTTGTGGTAAAATAAGCATTTTCTAGCCTAAAAAATTAAAAAACGTAAAAAAATAAGAAAAATACAGTAATTAAAACATATTACAAGAAATAAAATACTGTACATAGTGTACAGTAGAAGAGTAGACAAAGAGACAAAGTCGTGCGTATGGAAAACGCAGATGCGGCAGCTTCCACTTGCGCTAGTTACCCACGTAATGGGTAACTGTAATGCTCTTTCTGGCTGTGCAGTACATTCATCATCGTCATCACCTTCATCGTCATCAGTACTGCACAGCTAATTCATCATCATCTTCATTACGCAAGTTGTAGTATTGAAGAGCCGGGGCTCTTGCTTGATACGGACGAAATGACGGGCAAGACACAAACTCGTCCGAGAAGATATTTATTCTCCAAACCAACTCGGGAACACTGAAAAGCCCGTTTATCGGGCTGCATTATAAAGCACAACCAGAAACCGAAACCGAAAGCCACGCCTCTCAAGCGTGGCGTGCTTCGGTGGTCACGTGATCGACAGGTGTAGCTGATTATACCCGCACGCGCGGCACGCTTTGGTGGTCACGTGACCAGCCACTCTTGCGCCGCGGATCCCTGCCGGTGACGTCACCGGCTGGAGCAAGGAGATTCTGATTCTGATGCTGGTCTTGCTTGGGGGATCCATGGGTCGCTACAGTATCTTCAATGGTGAGTACCCATTAGAATTTTATATGTTGTTAAAATTACGTATGTTTAAGAGTGTAAAAAGTGTTTAAGAGTATAGGAAGTGTTTATAAGAGTATGGGAAAGGTTAATAAGAGTGTGGGAAAGGTTAATAAGAGTGTGGGGAGGGTCATAAAGCTTTAAAATATATATAAATAATAAAATAAAAATATGGTCGCTACTTCGTGGATTTTCGTCTATCGCGGGGGGTTCTGGAACATAACCCCCGCGATAAACGAGGGATCACTGTATATATATATATATACATATATAATATGTATATATATATATATATATATATATATATATATAATATATATATATATATATATATATATATATATATATATATATATATATATATATATATATATATATATATATATATATATATATATATATATATTTATTATATATAATATATTGTTACTGATCGCGGTTAGGATGTTATAGACCGAGCGGTGGTTTAAAACCGCGACCTAACAAAACTCACCCGATTCCACCCGAACGTTGGTTGTATCGCACCCTAGCTGCTCAATGAGGGAAAAGACAAAAGCGACGCAATGCAAGAGGAAAAACGGAGACAAAAAAAAAGGTTTGAAATACTACTACATTTATTCCTACTATTTACACACAAGCAAAAAGACAGATGTCACGTTTATTTACAAGCACAAGACGCAGGTGACACAGTGCAAATTTAGCTTACCTACAGACTTAACTTATATCCCAGGACAGAACAAACAGAACGCTGACTCACGCGGGGAATGCCAGGGATGGCAGAAGGTGGATGGCTGGAGGGAGAGGAAAGGTCCAAGGGGGGTCCCGCAGCACAACCGGCGCGTTCAGCAGCCGCCGGTCCGTTTCGGCCCTGCTCCGAACCGCCGTTCAGGCCCCCTTTGGCGGTTGGGTGGTGCTGCTGCGGCCGCCTGCACTTGCCCTGCCAGGCCTTGTCTCACTCGTCACCACCGACTCCTCACCACCGCAACCAACTGACCACCGACTCCTTTCTCTGGCAACCGACTGTGACCAACTCCTTGCAACCAACTCCTCCTCTCTTTCTCTCAACCGACCCAGACCAACCCAGAGTGCATCTCTCTTTCTTCTTCTTCTGCTCCACTTCCCGTTGCGCCCTTTTATAGCGCCCCCAGCGATCACGCCCCCGGCGCTTTGGACACGCCCATCGGGGCGCTCACCTCGGCCCTGGCTGGTCGCACGACCCTCGGGCTCCGCCCCGGACGACGACGGGCGGGCGCGCCCCTCCCCTCCTCTGACGAGGTGGAGACACGCCTTTCTTCCCTGACTCGAGCCTCGTGGTCAATGGCGGTTATTGGAGGGGAGGTGATTGGGAATCGAGGGCTCAGCAATCACGAAAGGGGGATGTGAAGGAAATGGGGATTTTTGGGGATGGGAATGAAAGGGGATCTATTCTCTTTCACTGGTGCAATGGAGTACTTCAATTAATGGGAGACACAGCCTTATCCTAAAACACAGAATAAGATATAACTGTCAAAAGAAAAGATATATCGTGTCCTGCATGTATGTTTTTATGGACTAACTACGGGAACGCCCTTTGACCTTTATACAACCACAACGGAGGGAGGAGGGGTGATATTTTACAACATTTTACCACCACCACAAAATTAAAAAAAACATTCTCATATTCACAACACTGCACCCTCCTCCCCTTAGGTACGTCCCGGGCCTATTACTTTTACCTTAGTGTGGCATGTAGGTGTAGTTCCCTCTACTTTTAACCTGACCCTGAGTGCGACTGGTTTTAAAACATAAATAAATGTGTCCCGCTGCTCCATTGCACCCTGCCTAACAGACTTACGCCCACAGTTAACCGAATTGCGGAATGGTCTTCAAACTATACACTGACGGTGGGGAGCATTATTTACACTGACGCTAATTTTATTTACAAAACTAACCCAGGACCTGTAATTGTTCTTTCTGGGGGGAGGACAGTCTGCTCTGCATCAATGCACCATTAAAACACCCAAAAACGCACCAATACACACCCAAGCACCAATCGGTGCAGTCACCATTGTTCAATGAATAAAATAAAACCAACAAACCCAACCCTGCAGGTGTCTCTTGCTCTTCGGCTCCCTCTGCTGGTTATTATTATTTCTTCCAGTTGTTGTCATTTTCATTTGCTTTGCTTACTGGCGGCCTATTTGCAATAAAGCTTGCCCAAACGTGTTCATTTTATTTATCTTTATTTATGGCCCACAGGGCCGACTACGTGTGGTTCACCTGTGGGGCATCGGTGCCCTGTGGCCAAGGTCCGCCAGCAAGATTTCGGGCCCTCATGGCCGGTTCCAGCAGAGGGGCCATGCCCCAACCCCTGGGGTCCATAAGTGGTGCTCGGCCACTGACATGTGGTCCATAATGTGGTGCATCGATGCAGACAGCTGGTTCTGGGAATTTTGGGCGCACAATGGCCGACCCACGCACGCTCCCCTCGGCGCCCAACGGCGCTCAGGTCCTCATGTGGGAGACAAAAGGGGGGACAAGACAGATGAGCGAGGGGTAAGGTCTCAAGGGTACACATCAAAAAGGCAATGCAAGGCGAAATGCGTACGGAGGGCGAAGTGAGAAAGCTCGTCCCTACCGTACGTCACCCCCCTGTTACCTAGCCCACCCTTGCCCTTACCCCATATGTACAAAACCTACACATTACCAATTCGTCACTACTGTCACGTCTTCCCCATATTTCCCCTATACCAAATTCGTCTCCACAATCCCTCTACTTCAAAATTTGCCATCATCAAGTCATCATCAATCCTCATAAGGAGGCAAAGATGGAACATCAAAGCACAATGTCACACCCACGTCATGATGCGTCTCACAATCCAAACATTTGCATCATAAAAATAATTAAACCATGGCATGGTGTGGAGTATCTGTCACCTCAGGTGAGTGGATGCAGATGGTGCGAGGAGACTTCATCCTAACTACTTTCTAAATGACTTTAACACACTTTACACTACCCGGGGTCTTTCCCCTGCCAATCCATTGGCCACTTACACTATGGGTTCTAACAACCAATCCCCATTGACCAAACTGTGGTGCTTCTCAATTTGGGGTCTCACTCCCCCGATTCATCTCCCGGTGCCCTCGCACAATTTCTGGGCCGCGACGTGTAGCTCTCCCAACAGGTCTACCCACCTGCACACCTCCACCACTGTAGTTGCCACCCGAGCTTACCTAGCTCCTCACCCTAACCTATCTAACTGGGGGCAGCCCCTCTCCTGGCTCTGTCACCCCATGGTGCCCTCTGGCACTGGGCTACCCGGGTCCGTCCTCCGGATCCCCGGGCCCCATCCACAACAACTACTACCGGCTCCCAGAGCCCACCTACGGCCTCACCTGGCCGACATCCTTACAGTGGTGGAGTGCCCAAACCAACTACACACACTAACAGGCTACACGCCCAGCCATTTCCACAACACTAATGCACCCATCCAAATACCATTCTTTCACCTCGCACCACAGATGCCAATATCCAACCACAATTTACCTGTACCCTCTACCTAACACTTACACTACCCGCCCCGGGTATCCGTGATGGGGGTCCACTCTTCCCCCATTCACACCTTCGCACCATCCACTCCACTCCACAATTTCCACCATTCTCACTCCACGACCATCCATTCCAATCCTCCAGACCATTTATTCCATACACCTGTCTTCCATTCACCTGTCGTTGCACACCTGTGCAATCCTACCTGGTGCCACCTGCACCCTCCTCCTCTTCCTGGACCATTTGGTCAACACAACACGCAATCACCACTACTCCCTCATACACTGCTCCATTCACCTGTTCAGTTGCACACCTGTGCAATCACACCTGTTCAATTCTCACCTGTTCAATCCTCACACACACGGCATCATCTCAGCTAACTACTCCCCTCTGAAACTTGCGCTTCCCAGTCGTCCCTTTAAACTATTGCGCTCCCACGTCATTATCAACCACACTAATCTACCTGCGTCCCCACTACAGGTATCAGTCACGAACTAAACTTAACGTTACCTAATGTCATCTTCGCTAGGGCCCTATCAATATAACCTAACCCACCCGGGCTAGTTTTCACTGCCATCACCCCATAATCTATTGCTCCTTTGCCCCCACAATGTGAGGGATGATGGATTTGCCATCCCACCACATTGGGGGTCTCTCACTATAAATTTTGTTCGTCCAAATCCAGCAAATCAAAAGCTTTCCATTTACTGCCAATTCTACCCACTTTTATAAATTTCGTACCAAATCACTGCTATCACTATCACCATCACCCGTCTACTTATTAGGTCCTCTCGGTGCACCAATTCACATCTACAGCCCGGCTTCGTTCAGCCGAGCAATGAACGCGGGTCGTTTTGTGCCAGCGGCTGGATACGTCCCGCCGCACTCGGGGCAGGGACGGGGGCTTACCTGGGCCGAGATCCCACGCACCACCTCGGCGTGGAGCCATCCAATGTCCCGATCTCGACCTGCCGGCACGTCTCAATAGAAAGTGGTCGCCATGACGACCCTTCCTATCGGGCTGCCCGCTCCGCCTAGTGGAGCCCGGACGCGGCCGTTCCACGCGAGGCCCAGCGTGGATCGCGCACGGCGGTTCTTTCGAAACCGCCGTGGTTCGGATCCCCGCCGGTTCTCGCGGCACGCGAAGCCCGGCACGCACCGAGGGCCCGAGTCGGCTATAAGTCGTTCTAACCTTTAACCCGGTTATCGTCGACGCTTCACCTGCAGGCTTACATGCATACGCTACCTCTTTCTTGCTCATACATGCAGCCGTTCCCATTCTCCTCGTACCTTTTCTTTCACACCTCGGTACACTCACTCCGCTCACCGACTTGGTCACACACCTGACCACCGAACACTTTGGCACACATTCGTCGCTCGCACCCCTCACTAACACACCTCTTCGCGCCCCCTCCTCGGTCACTTCCTCTGTGACAATCACAGGTGTGCTCTCATTCGCACACCCATCCACGTGCCTCACTACCAACTCAAATGTGCCTTCCCACACACGCTCTACCATCCCAGGTGTGCTTCCTTCCATTCCAGGTGTACATCCTCGCTCACCTGTCACAACCAACTCACGCTCCGTTTCACTCTCACTACTCTCACCTCCACTCTCGGTCGCGCACTCACCCTTACTCTCGACAGCACACTCTTTCCTCATGCACCCGTCCGTTACACACCTTTCTCGCGCATCCTCCCGCGCACACTTTTTCGTTACCTCCTCCGTAACACTCACCACACCGCGCTTCCCTGTGCTCCCTCGCACACGCGCTACGACCGACTCACTCCTGACGGCACACTCACTCCTCGGCGTGCACTTTTTCCTCACACACCCCATGGTCGGACATTCTCGCACACCTCTTTTTTCGCACACCAGACCTGTCGCACACTTCACCAACGGCCTCTCACGAACACCCGGATCCAAACCAATCCCAAAGCCGACTGAAGCTTTCCTCACATCATATACATTGCCACTCACCTCCGTACTTCGTCTCACCTCCTCTGCCACCTGCAAACTTTTTATTTGGTTAGTGAGCATCACATCATGATTTGAACACAGACCTTGTACATATTCCATGACTTCCTCCTTTATCTCCCTCTTAGTTTCTGTCCGTCCCTTCTTAATTTCACTCACCTCTTCTCCCACTTCCTCTAGTTTTTGTTTAACCTCTTTTATTTCTCGGTGCGTCCCCTCAAGTTCGTCCTCTAAGGCTACCGTGACCGTCTCTATGTGCATCCTCACCTGCCGGTCCTTTGTCTCCATTATCTCCGTCACCTCCTCCACCCTCATTGTCAGTTCCTCCCGTACCACCTGACATTGCCTCTGTGTCGCTATCAAGTCATTTTTAATTTCTTTTTGTGTCGCCTTTAACCCTCCGAGTACTGCAGTGTTCCTTTGAACCTGCTCCACTAACTTAGTTTGTCCCTCTGTCAGCTGCTCCACCTCCTCCGTCAGATCTTCTATTCCCCCCTGTAACTTTGCCGTATTATTTCTCACCTCTTTCTCTATACGCTTTTCGCCTCGCTTTACCTCCTCGCGCAGCCCCGAGACCTCCTCACTCACCCCTCGTCGTATTTCCTCCATCTGGTTCCCCATCTGTTCGATTTCCCGGGCGGATTGTTCCCCTATTTCCCGCAATTTGTCCTCCATCCTATTTTCTAACCCCATTAACCCATTTTTCACCCCCTCTAACTGATTCTCCTGGGCAGCCATTCTATTTTCCACCCCCGTTAACCCATGTTTCACCCCTTCTATCCCATTGTCTAACCCCTCAAATTTCTTGTCTAACTCCTTAAAATTATTGTCTAACCCCTTAAAATTATTGTCTAACCCCTCAACGGTACCCCTCGCTTCGTCCCTCATTACCCCCATTTGGTTTCCCATTACCCCCAATTGCTTATTCTGAGCCTCCATCCGGTTCCCCATTTGATCCATTTTTGCATTCAGTTGGGTCAAGAATAATCTGAGGTCAAACCCGGTTTGCCCAGCGTCCCCAGCCGCCACCGCGGGCTCGCCCTCCGCGGCGCCGCTATTTTGGGACCCTTCAACCACGTGCGCGAGCGCGCCATTTTGTGCGCCTGACATTCCCGCAACCACATTGCCATTTTCCTCCTCCCTTTCTTCCCCGAAGTCCTGGGTTACTTCTAACCCCTCTATCTCTCCCACCGGCATCCCGTCGCCTTGGACAGCCATGGCGCGATTTCAAAATTCGGGCTTTTCCTTTAAAACAAAACAAATTTCGGTATTTTATAATTTTGAGCGCGTGAAGTGCGCTCCGGGTCGATCTCACTCCCCGACACCAATTGTTACTGATCGCGGTTAGGATGTTATAGACCGAGCGGTGGTTTAAAACCGCGACCTAACAAAACTCACCCGATTCCACCCGAACGTTGGTTGTATCGCACCCTAGCTGCTCAATGAGGGAAAAGACAAAAGCGACGCAATGCAAGAGGAAAAACGGAGACAAAAAAAAAGGTTTGAAATACTACTACATTTATTCCTACTATTTACACACAAGCAAAAAGACAGATGTCACGTTTATTTACAAGCACAAGACGCAGGTGACACAGTGCAAATTTAGCTTACCTACAGACTTAACTTATATCCCAGGACAGAACAAACAGAACGCTGACTCACGCGGGGAATGCCAGGGATGGCAGAAGGTGGATGGCTGGAGGGAGAGGAAAGGTCCAAGGGGGGTCCCGCAGCACAACCGGCGCGTTCAGCAGCCGCCGGTCCGTTTCGGCCCTGCTCCGAACCGCCGTTCAGGCCCCCTTTGGCGGTTGGGTGGCGCTGCTGCGGCCGCCTGCACTTGCCCTGCCAGGCCTTGTCTCACTCGTCACCACCGACTCCTCATCACCGCAACCAACTGACCACCGACTCCTTTCTCTGGCAACCGACTGTGACCAACTCCTTGCAACCAACTCCTCCTCTCTTTCTCTCAACCGACCCAGACCAACCCAGAGTGCATCTCTCTTTCTTCTTCTTCTGCTCCACTTCCCGTTGCGCCCTTTTATAGCGCCCCCAGCGATCACGCCCCCGGCGCTTTGGACACGCCCATCGGGGCGCTCACCTCGGCCCTGGCTGGTCGCACGACCCTCGGGCTCCGCCCCGGACGACGACGGGCGGGCGCGCCCCTCCCCTCCTCTGACGAGGTGGAGACACGCCTTTCTTCCCTGACTCGAGCCTCGTGGTCAATGGCGGTTATTGGAGGGGAGGTGATTGGGAATCGAGGGCTCAGCAATCACGAAAGGGGGATGTGAAGGAAATGGGGATTTTTGGGGATGGGAATGAAAGGGGATCTATTCTCTTTCACTGGTGCAATGGAGTACTTCAATTAATGGGAGACACAGCCTTATCCTAAAACACAGAATAAGATATAACTGTCAAAAGAAAAGATATATCGTGTCCTGCATGTATGTTTTTATGGACTAACTACGGGAACGCCCTTTGACCTTTATACAACCACAACGGAGGGAGGAGGGGTGATATTTTACAACATTTTACCACCACCACAAAATAAAAAAAAACATTCTCATATTCACAACAATATATAATATATATATATATATTGTGAATCTCAGCGCCGGCCTTTCCCCTTTACCAAGGGGGGATTAGTCCCCTTGTCTTTTACTAGCCGACGGGACCCGGGACCTATGACGTCACTCCTGGACAGCGTGAAGTAGGGTCGTAGGACTAATCACTAATACCTAAGTACTTGCGCCGCCCAGAAACGAGGAAATAAGCCCCGCCCGAATCACGGGTGTTGGTGGAAACGCCGAGCGGTAGCAAACCCGTGACCCGAGCCGTTATCAAGGACTAAACCCGATCCAAGCGGTCCTTAATCGTGCCACACTTACCCAATGGAGGAAATCACTGAAACGGTCGAATTTGGAAAGAAAAGAATAACAGATTTATTTACACTTTGTACAATAAGAAGAAGAAGAATACACAGTGCAGCCTTAAACAGTCTTAACCTATCCCAAGACAAACGGGCCTGTTCACTCTCAGACACACACACGGGGTTGCAGACGAACAGGTCGATGGTCCAGGGATGGCGTCCAGGCAGCTCGCTCTCCGGTCCCCAACTCGCACTGCGTAGCAGATGAACACAGCGGCCAGGAACTCTCCACGTGTCGTTTGGCACGCATGGGATTATCACAGGGCGAACGGTAGGGCTGGCTTTGGCGGTTACACTCACGGGGCTGCGTACGTAATAAACGGACAGTTCAATACGCGCTTCTCAATGCGCTGCTCAATCAATGCCTCGAAACTGTCATGTGCACGCCGGTCCTCTCAGTGCTGTTCTCACACGAGTGCTCCGGATCAGTTCTCCCAATACCAGTTCGCTCGGTCCTCATACAGTTCTTCGTAAGCGCCTCTCCATTCTCATCTCAACTGAGGTGGGGGCCTCGCGCAAAGGGTTTTATTGCCACGCCCTTGGAACCCTCTGGAACTCGCCCAGACGTTTCTTGCCACGCCATATCAAGCCATGCCCTCTCAGCCCTGGTTGGCTGTTGCTCTTACCGTCCCCACTTCCGACGCGCTGCTTGACACGGCCACACCTCGACCTCGCGCTCCTCCCTCTTTTCAGGCCTACCTCGTGTCACTTGGCTAGTTCGAGCGAGCAAAAGGCAGCTAATGCTGCTGGCAGCCAAAGCGTAACAAACTGCTGCGGGTAGCCCAAAGCGTAACAAATTGAGGGATGCCAAATGGGGCGCGGGATCGAGTTTGCCCATGATGTAATTGAAGGGTGGCCGCAAAATAAAAAGGACCTAAGCTTAATTATTTGCACAACGCAGATGTCATGAGGGAAATGGCCTACTCTTGCACATACTATGACATAACTAATTCTAATGGGCCTACGTGTTGCTTGTGGACTAACTATGGGGGGCAAACCTTTAACCTTTAATGATGTTATATGTACAATCTCAAAACCTCAACAATATATATATATATATATATATATATATATATATATATATATATATATATATATATATATATATAATGTATATATATAATGTATATGTATGTATAATGTATATATATATATATTGTTACAGACGTGGCTTAGATGTTATTTTACCGAGCGGTTTTGGGATGACCACGTCTGCACAAGTTACCGATTATACTCGAAGTTGACTAGTCGCGCTATGCTAGGTCAATGAAGGAACAGACACACGGCTGGGTTTCAAATGACACGACTCCAAGGGTTCAGTTCTCAAGACCTCCGGAGGAGATTATATTCGTTACGGAAGGTCAGATTACAGGGACGAGAGGGACAGCAAAGGAAGATAGGCACTTAGACACAACCTTATATTAACCCCAACAGACGACAGGTAAACGGGACAAGGCTGACTCACACGGGGATTGATAGCAGGAAAGCGGGTATCGATGGCTCCAGGTGCACCTGGGCTCAGGGCAGAATCGACCCGGTTCGGTCCGGTCCAAAGATGCGGGGAGGTATCGTCGCGCTGGGGGTGGCGGTGGCTTCCTCTGCTCTCCGTAGTTCAGGCGCATCTGGCGTCACGTCCGCTACGTGGCCGCGTATATCCGGCGGGGAGTGACACGCCCTCAGCTCGTCAGCTCCGCCTCGTGGAATCGGCACGTTGCTTCTCATTGGGTGCGTGCGGGGGGGGGGTTACCGGCTCCGCCCCTGACGAGGAGCTGACAAGGAGCCCCTTCGTGGTAACCCCGTGGAGCGCATGGTCTGGAGCGCATCGTCTGGAGCGCATTGTCGATGGCGGCGAACCGAGCCGGTGGGAGGACGCACACTCCCCCCCGCGCAGCGCCCCTCTGTTGTTGTAGACGGGGAAGAAGATGGGAGGAGGTACGGGAAAGGTCCTAAACTCACTACTGGTGCCATATAATCACATTCTGGTGCAACGAAGAGTCATAATTAATGGAAACGAGTCCTTAACTGACATAGACTAAGAATAACTAGCAAGATGTCCGAAAGTTGTCTACGTGTGATGCGGTGGACCTGGGCACGACATTTAATGGGGGAAAAAGGGGAAGGTCGGCTCTACTGATTGTTGTTTACAGACAATGGGACTAGGGAATGGGGGATTGGGGATAGTTGGGGAGTATTGGGGAAAATAGGGGAATATTTACAAGCGGATATGGAGGCCAAATTCCATATTCGCAACATTGCACCCTTCTCTACCCTCGGGGCGTCCCGACCCGATAAATTTTTACCTACTTTAGTGTGGCACGCAATGTAGTTCCCTCTACTATTAACTCTACCCTGAGTGCGACAGTTTTACAGATATTCACAAATGAGTAAATATGTCCCCCTGCGACGTTGCACCCTTCTCCTCTCAGAAACACACCCACAGGATAACCGAATCCGGAAAGAATTCTCAAACTAAACATACAGCCGGTAGGGAGCATTATTTACACAAGACTACGCTGATATTTACACTACGATCCAGGACCTGTTTTTGGAGGAACACATGCAGATGTTATGCATAGAGAGAGCACGCTTGCCAGCATCGATACACCAACCCACGAGTGCTCTGTGGCCGACGGCCTTTAATAACGTGCAGAGCACCCCTTCCAAGCATCAAGCACCACCCCATCACACAGTGAGCACCATCCGGTGCACCAATAAAGTGTTTATAAATCATTGTGTGGTGTCGCAGCCGGCCGATGTTCTGCCGCTGGTCTTGCCTTCGTGTGGTGCACTTGGCCTTCTTACTTCTTTTCAAAAATAAAGAAAGGCGCCAACCGCGTCCATTTCTGTATTTTGGCCTTCAGTGGTGTCAAATATAAGTGGTTCACCTGTTTGGCATAGGTGCCACGTTGACCCATAGGTCCTTCCACGGGTGGTGCTTGGCCGCAAAAGAACTGCGGTCCATTGTGGGTGGCCACAAACATTGCGGTCCGTATGGTGTATCGATCCAAGCAGCAAGCAGCGAAAGTGCAGGCCCACAACTGCGTAGCCAGTACCGCTCTCTCCTCTCTCTCTACCCCAAAGCCAGATCCTCGGAGGTGGGAGACAAAAGAAGAAGACAAGTGAGTAAGGTGGTAAGGGCGCAAAAGTGCACGCAATATAAGATGATGCACACTGGGGGCACATGGGAACCAGGTGAGACAGGTACGTTCCTATCGTACGCCCCCCCCACCAGGTAACCTACATGGCCCCTCCCTTACCCCTTACTGTATCCACAAAACTCAACACTACCCATAAACATCTATTTTACAAATCAACAAACATCCCTACTGTCTTCCCCGTTCCTCCCATAAACCAAATTCGTCTTCTCTCCCTCCTAACCAATCAAATTTGCCATTTTCAACTCTCATCAAAATTTGCCATTTTCAACTCAACATCAAAATTTGCCATTACCAATTCATCATCAGTCCCTCCTAGGGAGGGAGAGATGGAATCACCCCAATGTCTCATCCACGTCGTGATGCGTCTCACCAATCCACACAGCAATTCTCATTTCCTGCAACAAAACAAAGAAAACACAGGTGTGGAGTCATCATCATCACCACAGGTAAGTGGCTGCGTATGGTGCGACAGGTTCATCAATCCTAACTATTTCCTAAGTGACTTTAACAACTTTACACTACCCGGGGTCTTTCTCCGGCCAAACCATTGGCCCTCTTACACTATGTGTTCTAAAAACCAATTCCCATTGGCCAAACTGTGGTGCTCTTCAATTTGGGGTTTCACTCCCCCGATTCATCTCCCGGTGCCCTCGTACAATTTCTGGGCTGCGACGTGTACCTCTCCCAGTGGGTCTACCCACCTGCACACCTCCACCACTGCAGTTGCCTCCGAGCTTACCTGCTCCTTACCCTAACCTAACTACCCGGGGAAGGCCCTCTAGCTCTCTCCCCACTCGGTGCCCTCTCTGGCACTGGGCTACCCGATCCACACCCGGGATCCTCAGGCACCCACTCACAACTACCGGCTTCCAGAGCCCACCTGCGGCCTCACCTGGCCGACATCCTCACAGTGGTGGAGTGCCCAACCAACTACACACACTAACAGGCTACACGCCCAGCCATTTCCACAACACTAATGCACCCATCCACAACACCATTCTGCAACCGCACCACAAATGCCAATATCCAACCACAATTTACCTGTACCCTCTACCTAACACTTACACTACCCGCCCCGGGTACTCGTGAAAGGGGTCCACTCTTCCCCCATCCACACCTTCGCACCATGCACACCACTCCGTACCACTTACTCCAACTCTCTCCACACACCTGTACTTGCACACCTGTGCTCTCACACCTGGTGCCACCTGCACCCTTCTCTCCCCAAGCGCATTCGCGCTGATCTACCACACTCACTACTCACACACTGCTCCACACACCTGTCCAGTTGCACACCTGTGCAATCACACCTGTTCAATTCTCACACACACGGCATCATCTCAGCTAACTACTCCCTTCTGAAACTTGCGCTTCCCAGTCGTCCCTTTAAACTATTGCGCTCCCACGTCATTATCATCCATACTAATCTACCTGCGTCCCCACTACAGGTATCAGTCACTAACTAAACTTAACGTTACCTAATGTCAATCTCTTCTAGATCCCTACAATATAACCTAACCCACCCGGGCTAGTTTCCACTGCCATCAACCCCATAAGCTAGTGCTCCTTTGCCCCCCCATGGGAAGGATGGTGGATTTGCCATCCCACCACATCGGGGGTCTCTCACTACCAATTTTGCACATCAAATTTCAATAAATCAAAAATTTGCCAATCACTACCCATCATCTGCCAATCACTACTGCCAATCCCTTGCCAATCATCAAATTTTGTTTTTCTCTAATTTTGGTTCCAAAACACTAACCTCATCACCCAGTCGACTCACTAATACCTCTCGGTGCGCCAATCCCTGTCCAAAGCCCGGCTTCGTAAAGCCAAGCAATGGATGCTGGTTGTTTTGTGCCAGCGGCTGGATGCGTCCGGCACTCGGTGCAGGGACGGGGGCTTACCCGGGCCGAGATCCCACGCATCACCTCGGCGTGGAGCCATCCAATGTCCCGATCTCGACCTGCCGGCACGTCTCAACAAAACGTGGTCGCCATAACGACCCTTCCTATCGGGCTGCCAGCTCCGCCTAGTGGAGCCTGGACGCGGCCGTTCAAAGCGAGGCCCGGCACGCACCGAGGGCCTGCTTCGGCTAAAAGTCGCTCTAACCTCTAACCCGTGTAACGTCGATGCTTCACCTGGACGCTTACACCCCGCAGCCCGTTCCTTGCTCACACATCCAGCTGTGCCCATGCTCCTCGTACCCTTCCTTACACACCCAGGTACACCCATTCCACTCACAGCCTTGGTCACACACCTGACCACCGAACACTTTGGCACACATTCGTTGCTCGCACACCTCACCAATACACCGCTTCGCGCCCCCTCCTCGGTCACCTCCTCTGTGACACTCACAGGTGTGCCCTCATTCGCTCACCCAACCACGTGCCTCACCACCAACTCCATCGTGCATTCCCACTCACGCTCTACCATTCCAGGTGTGCATCCTTCCATCCCAGGTGTACATCCTCGCTCACCTGTCACAACTAACTCACGCTCCATGTCACTCTCACTACTTTCACCTCCATTCTTGACAGCGCACTCACCCTTACTCTTGACAGCGCACTCTTTCCTCATGCACCTGTCCGTCACACACTTTTCTCGCGCACACTCTCCCGTTACACCCTCTGTAACACTCACCACAGGTGCGCATTCTTCCTTGCCTTTGACAGCGCACTCTTTCCCCATGCACCTGTCCGTCACACACCTTTCTCGCGCACACTCTCCCGTCACACCCTCTGTAACACTCACCACACCGCGCTTCCATGTGCTCCCTCGCACACGCGCTACGACCGACTCACTCTCGCCAGCACCCTCACTCCTTGGCACGCACTTTTTCCTCACACACCCCAGAGTCGGACTTTCTCGCACACCTCCTCTTTCGCACACCAGACCTGTCGCACACTTCACCAACGGCCTCTCACGAACACCCGGGTCTATCTCGACCCCCAAGCTTCTTAAATCCCCTGGCGCATCATACGCACGACCATATTGGTCACCACTTACACCGGGTCCTCTTCCTCTTCGCTTCTCCTCCATCACCTGCGAATCCCTCATCCGGTTAATGAGCACATCATCACGATCCAAACACAGACTTTGGACCAATTCTTTTATCTCCTCTTTTATCTCTTTCTTATCCCCTCTCCGTCGCTTCTTAATTTCGCTCATCCCTTCTTCCACTTCTTCTAATTTGTGCTTCACCTCTTTTATTCCCCGGTACGTCTCCTCAAGCTCATCCTCTAAGGCTACCTTGACCGTTTCCAGGTGCGTCCTCACCTGCCGGTCCTTCGTCTCCATTACCTCTATCACATCGTCCAACCTCGTTGTCAGTCCCTCACGTACCATCTGACATTCCCTCTTTGTCGCTATCAAGTCGTTTTTTATGTCGTTTTGTGTCGCTTTTAAACCTCCTAATACCGCAGTGTTCCTTTGAACCTGCTCCACTAACTCCGTTTGTCCCACCGTCAGCTGCTCCACCTCCTGCGTCAGGTCCTCTATGCCCCCTTGCAATTTTACAGTCCCCTTTCTCACCTCCTTCTCCATGTGCTCCTTACAGTGCCTCACCTCCTCGCGCACTCCTCCGACCTCCTCACTCACTCCTCTTCTGATCTCCTCCCCCATCACTTGCATCTCCTGCCCAGATGCCACCCTCATCTGCTCCATTTCCTCCCTGTGAGCATCCAGTTTGGCTTCTACCCCCATTCTGACCCCCTCTATCTGCTGCCCCATTTGGTTAACTTCCCTTTCCGCTTGGTCCCTCATGTCCCTCAATTTGCCTTCCATGGTGTTTTCTAACCCCTCTAACCCTTTTTGCATCCCTTCCATTTGATTCTCTTGAGCGGCCATTCTGTTTTCTACCCCCGTTAACCCCTCCTGTATTTCCCCTAATCTATCGTCTAATTTCCCAAATTTCATGTCTAATCCCTTAAAATTATTGTCTAATCCCTTAAAATTATTGTCTAATCCCTCACTGGTACCCCTCGCTTCGTCCCTCATTACCCCTATTTTGCCCTCCAATCGCTCACCCTGAGCATCCATCCGGTTCCCCATTACCCCCATTTGGTCCTCCAATCGCTCACCCTGAGCATCCATCCGGTTCCCCAACCGCTCACCCAATCGCTCAATTTGGCTCTCCATACTCATCTGTACAGCTGCCTGTAACTGCGCAATGAGGGCCTGCATGTCAATCGGCTGCATGTTAAAGCCCGTTGATACAGCGGCCTCGGCTACCACGCGCCTTTGCGAGGCGCCATTTTGCGCGCCCGCTACTTCGTGCGTGACGGCGCTATTTTGCGAACCTGCCGCCCTCACTGCTTCGCTCTCCTCTTGTCCCTCAATTTGGTCCTGGATCGACCCTACCTCACTCTCCTTTACCGGACCCCAGCTGTCTTGATCCGCCATAGCGCGACTTTCAAAATTCGGTTTTTTTTTTATTTTCGTAAAACAAATTCAAATTTCGCCGTTATAATTTCGCGCGGGAAACGCGCTCCGAATCGATTCTACTTGTTACAAATTTGGGCCTAATAACGCGCGGGAAACGCGCTCCGAATCGATTCTACTTGTTACAAATTTGGGCCTAATAAATTTAGTCCCGGGTTCGAATTCCACTCCTCGACACCAATTGTTACAGACGTGGCTTAGATGTATATATACCGAGCGGTTTTGGGATGACCACGTCTGCACAAGTTACCGATTATACTCGAAGTTGACTAGTCGCGCTATGCTAGGTCAATGAAGGAACAGACACACGGCTGGGTTTCAAATGACACGACTCCAAGGGTTCAGTTCTCAAGACCTCCGGAGGAGATTATATTCGTTACGGAAGGTCAGATTACAGGGACGAGAGGGACAGCAAAGGAAGATAGGCACTTAGACACAACCTTATATTAACCCCAACAGACGACAGGTAAACGGGACAAGGCTGACTCACACGGGGATTGATAGCAGGAAAGCGGGTATCGATGGCTCCAGGTGCACC
>NC_136270.1:132064282-132069282 GCF_964187855.1 Myxine glutinosa
ACCCACCTGCACACCTCCACCACTGCAGTTGCCACCCGAGCTTACCTGCTCCTTACCTAACCTATCTAACTGGGGAAGGCCCCTCCTGGCTCTGTCACCCCTCGGTGCCCTCTGGCACTGGGCTACCCGGGTCCGTCTTCCGGATCCTCGGGCCCCATCCACAACAACTCTACCGGCTCCCAGAGCCCACCTGTGGCCTCACCTGGCCGACATCCTCACAGTGGTGGAGTGCCCAAACCAACTACACACACTAACAGGCTACACGCCCAGCCATTTCCACAACACTAATGCACCCATCCAAATACCATTCTTTCACCCGCACCACAGATGCCAATATCCAACCACAATTTACCTATACCTTCTACCTAACACTTACACTACCCTCCCCGGGTATTCGTGATGGGGGTCCATCCTTCCCCCATTCACACCTTTGCACCATCCACTCCACTCCATAGTTTCCACCATACTCACTCCACGACCATCCATTCCAATACTCCATGTATTCCACACTCAATGTATTTCACACAACCATTCTCCATTCACCTGTTGTTGCACACCTGTGCAATCACAACTGGTGCCACCTGCACCCTCCTTCCTTCCTGGACCATTTGGTCAACACAACACACATCACCATCACTCACTCAAACACTGCTCCATACACCTGTCCAGTTGCACACCTGTGCAATCACACCTGTTCCTCACACACGGCATCATCTAATCTACCTGTTGCCCTGCTAACTTAGTGCTCCCCGTCTTCCCTTTAAACTAAGCACATAACACGTCATTATCATCCACTCTAATCTACCTGCGTCCCCACTACAGGTATCATTGTCACTACCTAACCTTAACATTACCTAAGGTCATCTTCTAGGTCCCTACACATTATCCAAACCCTCCCGGGCTAGTTTTCCCTGCCATAAACCCCATAAAACTAGTGCTCCTTTGCCCCCGCATGTGAGAGATGGCAGAGTTGCCATCCCCCCACATCGGGTATCTTCCACTATAAATTTTGCACACCAAATTCAACCAATCAAAAATTTGCCAATCGTCTGCCAATCCTCACTCTGCCAATCATCACTGCCAATCCTCAAATTTTGTTTTTCTAATTTCGGGGCCAAAACACTATCCTCATCATCATCATCACAGTCCGCTTTCTCTGAGCCTCGGTGCGTCGTCACATCATTAAACTCAGCTTCGCAAAGCCGAGCAATGAATTCGGGTGGTTTGGTCGCCTGTAGTTGGATCCGTCCGGCATTCACGACTCTGGGGAGGAGGCATGCTCGGGCCGAGGTTCCACGCATCATCGCGGCTCGGTACCTTGCGGTCCTGGGCCCGATGGCTGAGGCTCGCCCGGTCGGAACCCCTTCCCCGCGAGGGGGCACCGTTCCGCTTCCTCCCACTCGCCCTTGAACCGGACCGGTCACCTCGCCCGACAAGGCCCGGACTCGACCGTGCGGGGCGGGGCCAAGCCCGAATCGGCAACGACGCTTCGAAGAGAAGCGACGCAGCATCGATCCGCGCCGGGCCTGGCATCCAACAAAGCACACCGCGCCCCGAGTGCTCGCATCGGCTATCCGTCGCCCTAAACGCTACCCCGTTCAACGTCGATGCTTTACTCGCATGCCCACACGCACACGCGATCCTTTTGACACTCACAAAACCCGGCGTTCCAACGCCGTCCGTACATTCCACCAACGCACTCCCTGTTACACACCACACCTCTCGCGCACACTCTCGCACACACTCTTGCGCACACTCGCCGTTCGCACACTTCGCTCCACACCTCTCCTCCGTTACGTCCTCCGTAACACTCACCATGGGCGTACACTCTTGCATCCACCCACTACCGCGCTCCGATGTGCTCCCTCGCACTCGCGCTACTACCCACTCAGGTGTGCTTTCTCGCACACCCTCGCCGTTCAGCCCATATGTGCATCCTCGCACCCGCTCCACCACCAACTCACTCCTCGTGTCACACTCCGTACACCCCGACGTGCATTCTCGCTCGCACTCGGTTTCACTCCCACACTTTATAACACACCCACTCACCGACGCACACTTTTTCCTCACACGCGTGCCATTTCCACTCGCACGGGACCCTTCACCAACGCCCGGGTGCCATATTGACCCCAATCGCGTGACAATTCTCTTGTCGTCAAACATCCTCGTGCAAAATCTACCCGCACAATATACAGCACGACTCACCTGGGGGATCCTTTTCTCCACGCGCACCTGCAAACTTCCATTTGGATTAGCAAGTACATCATCATGATTTGAGCAGGGACTTTGTACATATTCCATCTTTTCCTCCCGCCGCGAGTGGTTTTCTAAGTCCCCGGTCTCTTCAATTTCAATGCCCACTCCCACTTTTTCTTTACTCACCTCGACGACCGTTGGCTTTAATAAAATTCCCTCTACCTCATCGGTTGCCGGCTTTTCCAAACCCCGGGTCGCGATTTCTACCCCCGTCATTGTACCCGCGCTTTCCTCCGCCTCGCTCAACCAGCGCTTCTCGACCCGCGTTACCTCCTCGTGCACCCCTGGGACTTGCTCGCCCACCATGCGATCCATGGTCTCCCCACATTTTTGCATGCGGTCACCCATTCTGTCCGCAATTTTGCCGATTCGCTCCATTTTGCTTCCTAGCCTCTCAAATTTCTTGTTTAACCCCTCAAATTTGCTGTCTATCTTCCCAATTTGGGCATTGGTACCCCTCGCTTCGTCCCTCATTGCCCCCATTTTGCCCCCCATCCTATCCATTTTTGCATTCAGTTGGGTCAAGAATAATCTGAGGTCAAACCCGGTTTGCCCAGCGTCCCCAGCCGCCACCGCGGGCTCGCCCTCTGGCGCCGCCAGTTTGGGACCCTTCAACCACGTGCGCGAGAGCGCCATTTTGCGTGCCTGAAACCTCCTCAACCACCTCCTCATTGCCAACTCCACATACATTTCCCCTAGGTCCTGGGTCGATTCTACCCCGTCTATCTCTCCCACCGACATCCCGTCGCCTTGACCAGCCATGGCGCGATTTCAAAATTCGGGTTTTTCTTTAAAACAACACAAATTTTGGCCGCTCCAAATTTTGACCAAATTTTTTTTTTAGATGTTTTAAAAATTTGGTTCCGGCCTCGTATCTCACTCCCAGACACCAATTGTTACGGACCGCGGATAAGATGTTGGTTTTGCCGAGCGGAGGCCCCGCGGCCCTGACAGTTACCCCGACTAACCTGATTCCTGAACGTTGGCCGGATCGCGCCACAGATATTCAATAGGGAAAAGACTAAGGTGACACTGATGTGAAGAAGAAGAAGACAAAAAGGTTGGAAATACGAATCTAATTTATTTACTATTTACAGGCTCAAAAAAACCAAGGAGAAGGAAAGATAAGAAAATAATATACAGAAGATTTTAGAGACAGTGCAAATTCCTTATACAAGCTTAATTAAATACCCAGGACAGAACAAACAAAACAAACTCACGTACACAAGAGGATGGAAAGGCAGGAGGTGGATGGCTGGAGGGAGAGGAAGGTCCAAAGGTACTGCAGCACGATCGGCACGTTTAACAGCCGCCGTTCCTTCGCGGCCCTGCTCAAAACCGCCGTCCAGGCCCCAAGCGGCTATTGTTGCTGCTGTGGCCGCCGCTGCTGCTGCTGTTGTCTGCTGCTGCTGCGGTGGACGTCGCGCGCTTTTCCAGGACTACAACAGGCTTCTTGCTGTTAACTACTGCTCAGTCCAACCTTGGCGAGCAAGGCGACGAAAAGCAGGCTTTGTGCTTTCCGGGATGTCCTCTCCTTGGATGTTCTCTATGTTCTCTTTCTTGGTCCAACCACTCTTTCTCTCTCTTGGTCCAATCACTCCTCACCACCGACCACACCTTGCTTCTTGCGCGCGCGCCTTTATAACGCCTCCAGCGATCAAGCCGCCACCCTTCAGGACACGCCCATCGGTGTGCTCACCTCGGCCCTGGTTGGTCGCGCGACCCTCTGGCTCCGCCCTTGATGACGACGGGCGGGCACGCCCGTCTCCCCCGACCCGAGCACATGTTCAATGGTGGTTTTGGAGGGGATGTAATTGGCAATCGAGGCTTGGCAATGATGAAAGGGGAAAGTGAAAGTTTTGGGAATGGGAATGAAGAATGAAGGGAATCTATCTATGTCACTTGGTGCAATGGAGTGTCATCTTAATGGGAGACAAGGCCTTACCCTAATACACATAATAAAGATATAACTATCAACCAGGGGGAAATCTATGATTGGCTGACGTGTATGCTTTATGGACTAATTATGGGACGCCCTTTGACCTTTACACTACGGAGGTATTTACAAGGAATCATTACATTTTACAGAGGGTAATATTTACAACAATTTACTATACAATACAACACAATAAAAAAAAACACAATCCTCATATCCGCAACAATATATATTGTTACGGAGTACGGCACTCCCCTTAGGGGGGGGGTTAATCCCCCCTTCTATTTTCACTGGCCGTCTCCGCTCCTGACGCTACACAGCTACCTCCGGAAAGGCAGGTGCGCAGCCCCGTTCGTACCGCGGACATGTTAATTGCCGAGCGGTTTTAGCAACCGCGGCACGAACTATTAACAAGGACTAGACCCGATCCTCAACGTTGGTCTAAATCGCGCCATAGGTATTCAATGAAGGAAATCACTAAGACGACGGATGTGAAGAAGAGGAAGACAGCAGTAGGAAATACGAATATGATTTATTTGCTATTATTTACAACCAAAAGAAACCAAGGAGGAGGAAAGATAATAAAATAAAATACAGAAGAAGAAGAGGACACAGTGCAAATTAGCTTACCTACTACAGTCTTACTTAACCCCAAGGACAAGACACACAGAACAAACATGTACACAGAAGGATGGAATGGAGGCAGGAACGAAGGACTGGAAGGAGAGAGGAAGATTCAGCTGGAGCAGATGGTTCGGGCTTGATCCCGCACGGGACGTCGGGCTGGACCTCGACGGCCACCGATCCT